>NC_134510.1:9381242-9681242 GCF_027942865.1 Odontesthes bonariensis
CCATTACGGAGAGAAATCGCTTGCGGGCAAAAAAAAAAAAGAAAGAAAAGAAAAGAAAGGACAACGCGGTAAAAACGAGTTGGTACATACCCAGCACGTTCTAGAACGGCCTCCATTGATTCTTCTGCAGCGAGGATAATGGAATCGATCCCTCAAACTACTTAACTTAAGCATGAGCAAGTCACATGACCTTGTCCTCATTAGAAAAGTAGAGCACTGTGACAATTTATTTACCCATTATACAAGCAACCCTAGGAAGCAGGCGCATTCGGAATGAGGAGGGCAAGGCTTGAAACAGCTTAGCTGATATGAGGCTTAGCTGAGCTGGGACTTGAGGGTTGTGAGGAGGAGGAACTGTGGGTATAAGTGGGGGGGGGGGGGGGGGGGGGGGTCAAGGTGGATAGGATACAGAGAGAAAAGATTAGGAATCTTGGTAATGGGTTGAAAGAGTAGAGAAGAGGCAACAGATCCAGGCTGGCTGGACATGGGACAGGAAGGCGTTATATGCCCCACTGTGCCCAGTTTCTAACTTTGCATCCTGGGTGGCTGAGCTCAAGGGGTGTGTCACTTGGAGCTGTTCCAGGTGGTAAAAGCATAAGGGCTCCTGGTAGCAGAGATGTGCCACACTCACACTCAGCCATCTGGTGATGAGTCACCCCGTCTCTGTTCTCGTTTGCTCTGACTGGGCAGGAGATAGCAGGCTACCAATGTGTGCGTATGTGTCCCTTCAGAGCATTAGCACCCTTGTTTTATGAGATGGCAACTCAGAGGAGACAAAAATCAATAAACGCTGAAAGTATCTGGATTCCATCTGCGATAAAGCAGTGAGAGGCCTTGACAACTCATTTAATTTAGCAAGGTTTAATTTTTAATCAAAAGTCCTGTCTACCAAAAAAAACCGAAGCCGTTTTGTGGATTACAAAAAAAGGCAGGAAATATAGTCTGCAAAATTAATCGGAGGGGGCAAATGATGCACTACGGCAACATTCCACTTAGCAAAAAGACTTGAAGTGCATCTGTGTGCTGCAAATGAAATGCAGAAAATAATGGAGATGGGCTGCGGGCGATGAACACAGTAATCTGCCCAGTATTGTGCATGCCTGATGGCGGCATGCATGCTGCCTCCTAGATAGATGCTCCCAAATAACAACTCTGTTCCTGTGTGACAGCTCCTTTCCTTCAGGCCACAGCTGACCCAAATCCTCCCGCCACAGACACTCCAGCACTTCTGTCTCTTCTCATATCCCACTATCATTCCTCACACAATTATCGTTCTGGGGGAGCCTGGCTTTAAAACCTGTATTTCTACTGCCCCCTATCTGCCAACACACTTCACTGTACAGAAAATGACAGTGCAGCTCTGAAAAAAGCAAACAGGATCTGTCCACCGGAGGATTCATAGTGATACAAGAAAATTACATAGCAATTTCAGTCTGCAATTACAACCTCATGCTACTTCAAATGGCAGCAATTCCACATTATGAATTTTACCAGGTTACGGCATTTCAGAAAAAGTTTTTTCACTTATAAAAATTTTTTTTTTCCCTCAGTGCATGTAGAAATGCTCACCATCTGAGGAAAAAAAAAATAATAGGCCTTATTTAATACCATTTAAATGGAAGCTCCAAGTGTTTTGTTTCACACAAAGTAACCTATATTTGCATACATTTGCTACATTCCAGTGGAGGAGCAAAGGTAAACAGGACAGCTCCGGTATACATTTTAACTACACGTGCTATTGGAAACACTGATAATGCTCCACTCATTCAGTTCATACTGTAGTATTTTGAAATCGGAGCAGCGACAGAAGTCAGACATTATTAACCTTTTAATTTGACCTCAGACGATATATACAAAAATGGGCTAAAACGCTTATACGTGCACCTGTTTTGTTCTTTTTTTTTTAGCCTAACAAAACATTTCATTTACAAAAAGGAGAGTTCTTTATGAAAATGAAGGGCATCGACAGTTGCTGGTTTTAGAGGCTTTTCTGGTCCAGATTTTGCTGTCAGAGCGGACACTTCTTCAGCTGTAGCGGTTTGACAGTGAACACGGTGTAAATATTCAGAGCAAACCTTCCTTTGCCTGTTGCAAAAGAAAAGAAATCACGAAAAACACGATCTGACTACTGATCCTTGATCAGCGCTCGTATTGTGACACCATTTGTAAGGATGGGTGCTGAACTGAAGGCTGGCCTTGAGCGTGCTGTCCTGTTGGATTTCCAGTAAAGAGAGAAGCAACACACACACACACACACACACACACACACGCACAACACGTTGTGGTGCCGGGATTCAAAACCACACCGTACCAAGTATTCTGGTCACAGCAGCAATAAAAGCAAGTTTAATATACAGTATAATATATTTTATATACAGAATATATGATATAAAATTGTAGCTTCGCTCACACACGTTACTATTCAACAACACCTCTGGCGTGATGGCCAATCACAGTTCGTTATTGGTCACATGTCTCTGAAAGTCATTCTAATCTCAAAGACCTGTGGCTTGTATTGAGACTCCTTCATTTGAATGTGCATCACTGTCAATCTTCTGGGAATATATATACGTAAAACTAACGAGAAGGCAAAGATTTAAAGAATTACCTGTATTAATTTTCTTTCCATAGTTCCATAGAGAAGATGAACCCCACTCCAACTTGTTTTTTTTTGTTTTTTAAATGAAGGGGGAAAATCTGCATACCTGCTTCATCTGAAATGCGCCTTAGAACATCGTCAAGCAGCCAAATTTTTTCATGGCTGTTCACAATTTCTTTCTGCTAAATATGATCAAGTTCAGCAAATCTAGCCACAACTTCATCCAGCAGCCTCACTTCACATATTAAACAAGCAGGGTTCTGTTTTTTTTTTCTTTCAAATATTTTCTAATCTTTTCAGATGCAAAATGCGCAAAGCACTCTAAAAGTCAGATTTCTTTTTTTTTTGGTGGGTTCAGCATACAGTTAGACAGCCCCAGACACTGGAGCCAAAGCTACCAATTTGAAATGCTTATAAGGAGAAAATAGACTGTTTAGTTCAGCTGGAAAATGTTATGTAAGAAAACAAACAGACTATCTAGTAACAAGGTAGAGCTACTTTTTTATGTTCAACTGCACTGGACTACATTTGTTGGCAGCAACTTTAGGAACTACAATCAACTTCATAAATGAGAATTATACTCAAAGTCACTAATTTTCTGTGGGATGTTGAACAAAAACCTCCATTCTCAAACTTGGAGCTCTTCATTTGAAATAATTATCATCCTTTTTTCTTTAAAATATCCTTTTGGTATATCCAGACAAATAAAAAGGCCCTGTAGAATGGAGCTTTTTTTTTTTTTTATTTTTTTTTTAGGTAGTTTAAAAAAATAAAATAAAAAAAAAGACATTTTACATTGACTGATTATCAAAATTAATGCTAACAGTATATCATGCCCTTCTTACAAATCCCCTAAACTCTCTTTATATTTGATGTCAAATATCAAAATCTAATATTTTGATGAGAGTCAGCAGTTTGTGCACAGGGCTCTCCGTCACGGTGAAACTCTGCCAGAGAGCGGAACGGAGAGGTTGGGGCCATTGCAATTCTTCGCCTCTGTGAGAAATGCCATTCTTCTCCCTGAAAACTTTTGGGCAATGACACGTAGCCCATCGGTTTGACAGCCTGATTTGAGTCGGACGGTGTATGATTAGGTTTCTGAGCAGTGGGTGAGAAATGGCCGAGCCTCGTAATGCTTCCCTGACGGACAGAAACCTGAATCTGCCCGCCTGCATGTGAATATCGGTGGAAAGAACTGTAAAACTAAGAAACTCAAGACAGCAGCAAAGAGAAGAAGGAAAAGCCTAACCAGGGAAACAATAACAGCTATTCACTGGTAAGAAAAAATATTGGTTTGGCTGTGTCAAAGCATGTATTTTCTGACTGGTCACGCATGAGACATTAAGTGCCCAAGCAAGACAGACCAACCACACAACACCTGGTTTTCTTGGTTGATTGAGGACTAAAGAAGGATATAAAGAAGGATATATATGTGACTCTTGTCACATAGCAATGCCAGCATTTTAAGGATCGTCATGGGTAACACAAACCATTCACAAGCACAAATGGTAGCGTCGAGGTAAGCAGCTGATCTCGACAACAATTCGTTTTATGAACAGACGCAGACGTGAGGTTATCTCAACAACGATGGACGCAATCTACCGAGAGCAAACAAATTAAAGTGGGGCAAACAAGTTGGCCTGATGAATTTGATGTAGCCTAATCTACCGGCAACAGAGGCATAATTTGTAACTTGTAATCTGAGAAAAGTGAAAAAGTTAACTGCTAAAGAACCAGCTGCCTCCATCCGACAGGCGCTACAACTAGGTCCAGTCGGTGATCAAAACTGACTGACTGAATGCACATTTGTGCGAAGAAAAAGCAGTTTTTCCTGACCCCAAACCAGACGAGCATTTCCCTGCCGCTCAAAGGTTTGCCATATTCTTAGATCTCATCTCAACAGTCACTCTGGGTTTGCGAATTGTTCTGGAGGAATGACGCAATTTAGTTTTTTGGGAAAGTAGTCGAGTAGCAAATCTATGGGTATGCCTAGAGGTGGTGCTACAGGGCCAGACTGGAGACAAATCAGATCAAGGGTAATGCAAGACGCAACGCAAGACGCAACGCAAGACGCAACGCAAGACGCAACGCAAGACGCAACGCAAGCCCTTGCGCGGTTGCAAGCCCGTGCTTGCGTGTGTCACCTCAATTTTCTAAACTTCACACGAGCAGAGCTATAGAGTAGCCACTCTGGACGCGAGCACAAGCAACTATCTACATCACATCCGGCGGCGTGTTCATCCCCTAATAAAAGACCGCTGTTTTCAAACGCCAAGGTAGAAAGCGAAGAAGAAGAAGCATGAATCCCATAGACATAATATATATTATGTCTATGATGAATCCACTCGAAGAGAGACTTGCCGAAGAGGTCCTGGCGGTGAATTTCCTTTCATCGTTGTAGGCTTGTCATTGAAAAAACCCGCTGCTCCACCTACTGTCCTGGCGGTGAATCGCCAAGCAGCACACGCAAGCGCTAGCAAAGCAAAATGAAGCATAAACGTCTCGAGCCATTAACACAAGCGCAAGACGCAAGCGCAAGGGCAGTTAAAAGAAGTATAACTCAGCCTTAATTTTGGTAGAACAGCTTTTTACCAGTTTTTGCTGATGAGAGGAAGAGCTCTCCCACTTTTTTTTTTTGCCGTTTGAGAATCTGCGGCCACGAACTGCAGATACCAACACAGAACTCAAATTTGTGTTGGTATCAGTGTGACTTTGGTTCATTGCGTCACTCACTCACACTTACTAAAACACAGTGTATTTAAATCATATAACCACAGGCAATAACTGTTGGCATATTATATTTTAATGGACTGAAAGCTGAGCACACATTTGGTTTTTATGGCCCAGAGTAAGATAGCTTAATGCATTGGTCATACTTTTCCCCATTTTTATTGAATCCTATTGAGGCTTGACTTAAGCCCAATTCGCACGGGATAAGTATTACCTATGGACCCCCTGTAATTCGGAATAATTGCGGAGAATGTCTGAGTTCTTAGTCCTGTGCGAATGCGCCATGTCCGTGATTTGTGGGGTAATAATTCCGCCGCGAATTACCTACTGTATTTCGGCGAAACACAGACGTCCTGTGGTAATTTAAGTCCCGTCTGAACGCACACCTGTGTGTTCAACCTATGTGTACAACCAGGTACAACGGGGCAAAACAGGAAGTTACGACAATTACGGAATATCCGCTCATGATGCCTGTGATTTCAGTAAATTACAGACATTTGCTTGTCCCGTCCGAATGCGCCACAAAAAAATACAGAGGTGCGGGGGTAGTTGCGAATTACCAGTGGTCCATAGGTAATACTTATCCCGTGCGAATTGGGCTTTAGAGTCACACAAAATGAAAATTAACTGACTTACAAATGGTAACTACAACAGCATCACACCGGCTCTGCCTTACAATGGTATGTTCCATGTCAAGTATATAGTTTAAAAAAAAAAAAAAAAAGTTTTTAAACATATTGTTTATTTCATCGTGGTCCCGTTTCGTGGACAACATTTAACCCGTTAAGATTTGAATTGGCTCTAATCATGGGAACTGCAATGGCCACGCGTCTCATTGGGTCCAAATGGATAACAAAGAAATACACTGGATAACATTAAAATAAATCCTGTGTTGGCAAATAGGAACACAAAAGGCTTTATCGCCATCTCATCATGTTCCTCTCTGTGATGCATCGGGTAAATCCTGTCACAGGGGAGCGCTGGAGAATGGGCTTTTAATCAGAGACGGCCAAGGCCTGCAGCGGACTAAGCTGGGGGCTGGAGGGTGAAGGGAGCATTACATAAATAGTTTTACTGTGCATCCAAATTCATCATCGCGCCAGATAATCGTCTCGTCAGATTTATTTTTAGAAAGGGCTTACATCATGGCGGCAGGGCAGATTAATACTTTACAAGTGCATACACGATTGTTTGTGTAAGTTACGACAGCAAAAAGTCCCAATTTGAATGTTTATCCTTTTATTGTTGGCCTCTAACTGGTGAGTAGGGGTGGACTTTTAGATGCATCGCTGTGTTAGACAACAGTTTTCCAACAGACATGTTGATGGTGTGGATACAGATATGCGGTCAAATGTAAAGTCGGCTTAAGCATGTATAAAATGTAAAATGCCAACAAACACACTCATCGAAACACACTTTTCTAAGGGTCATAAATGGGGCGAAACAAACACACACAGGCACTGAACAAATGTCTTGTGGCCTGCAGCTGTCTGACAGCCTGGAATGAAGACGCTCGGTGACAACACAGATCGGTTCTTCGTGCAGATTACGCACAGGGGACAGTGGTGCGTGTGTCCCCAAGTTAACCGCGAGAAAGACTGAACCGATTTGACATTTAGATCAGACGGCCGATTGGATAGGGATATAAATATCTCAGGGGAGAGGACTTTGTCTTTTCTCGATCATCATTGTAGGTGTCGATGCCGTTTCATGTACTCTTGTGGTGATCTTCTTACAAAAGAGCCCAAAGTGCTACTGAAGGTCTCTGTGGCCAAGCTGAGTTTTGACCTCACTCTTATCGTAGTCTTTTTGAATTACATTACATTTGGGAATCAATGAATGCAAGATCCTTGGCCAATGTGAGAAACTGAGAGGCAGGTAGCCACTCTACTGCTACTTTTTAAACTGAATCTTCAAAAAGAGGGTATTCTTTGAGGAGGCATGCGCACATTTAGGTGCTGTTTACACATACCCGGGTATTTTGAAAAACGAAGACCTTTCCCTTCGTTTGTGCCTTTCGTTTATACACAAACGGAGTTTTTTCCTCCGAAAACGAAGCTAGAAAAAAAATCCGGCAAAAGTGGAGATTTTTTAAAAACTCCGTTTAGCGTTTGTGTGTAAACTGGTTGAAAGAGACGAAAACAGAGTTTTCAGAATGGAATGCGGAGTTGTCGTCATAGTACAGAGCCCCGCCCCTATCCGCCACATTGGCAGGATGCTAGCGTGATAACGCCATTCATTGTTTATCTGGCAAGCATGGAGGTACTAGCAGCATTTCTGTTGTTGAGAGCTATACTCGCTTGTGTGATTTTGAAAATTACAGTCATACAATGTATTGAACAATAAAGACATTTTTCACGGCTTTAGCAGTTTTATAGTCCAGCGCAACGTGTAAAAGTAGCTCAGTATCGCTATCAGTCCACACACATGAGCCTGGCGCCATATTTTCTTCTTGAAAAGGATCCGGAAGTTCTTCCTTTCAGCGGTTCTCTATTAGGCTTCTGATTGGCTTGTGTGGAATTCTCATTGTTCTAACACTGCCACCGTCAGGCTTGGCGTAATTTAACAGCTCCTGATAGCGTATCAATGTAGACGTGGTTTTTTTTTTTTTTTAAACGGGGCTGTGTGCACCAAGTTTTTTTTTTTAAAACGAAGGTTAGAAAATATGCATTTATCAAAATACCCGGGTATGTGTAAACAGCACCTTAAGCCTGGTTTATAGTCGGTAATGCAAGACTCAACGCAAGACGCAAGACGCAAGACGCAACGCAAGACGCAACGCAAGCCCTTGCGCGGTTGCAAGCCCCCCCTTGCGTGCTTGCGTGTGTCACCTCAATTTTCTAAACTTTACGCAAGACGCAAGCGCAAGCCACTGGCTGTGTTCGAAACCGCCTACTACTTGAAAACGGCATACTCATCGATCTGACAGTATGCAGACCGTTACACACAGTGGACTTCACTCCTGCCCGAGCCGAAATCAGCCAGCCTGAAAAGCTGATTTCCCTTAAGCTATAAACTCTGTAAATATATAACTTTAGCAACATTTGAAACATTTTCAGGCGAGAAAGTAGTCGTTTAGATCCCCAAGGTGTTGAAAATCTGACAAAATACCGGCTATTTACAAGAAGAAGAAGCATGAATCCACTCGAAGAGGTCCTGGCGGTGAATTTCCTTTCATCATAGTAGGCTTGTCATTGAAAAAACCCGCTACTCCACCTACTGTCCTGGCGGTGAATCGCCACGCAGCACACGCAAGCGCCGGCAAAGCTAAATGAAGCACAAACGTCTCGAGCCATTTACACAAGCGCAAGACGCAAGCGCAAGGGCAGTTAAGCCTGGTTTATAGTCGGTAACGCAAGACGCAAAGCAAGACGCAAGAAGAAACGCAAGCCCTTGCGCGGTTGCAAGCCCCCCATTGCGAGCTTGCGTGTGTCACCTCAATTTTCTAAACTTCACGCAAGAAAAGACGCAAGCCTACTACTTGAAAACGGCATACTCATCGATCTGACAGTATGCAGAGCGTTTACACACAGTGCACTTCACTCCTGTCCGAGCCGAAATCAGCCAGCCTGAAAAGCTGATTTCCCTTAAGCTATAAACTCTGTAAATATATAACTTTAGCAACATTTGAAACATTTTCAGGCGAGAAAGTAGTCGTTTAGACCCCCAAGGTGTTGAAAATCTGACAAAATACTGGCTATTTACAAGAAGAAGAAGCATGAATCACTCGAAGAGCTCCTGGCGGTGAATTTCCTTTCATCGTAGTAGGCTTGTCATTGAAAAAACCCGCTACTCCACCTACTCTCCTGGCAGTGAATCGCCACGCAGCACACGCAAGCGCCAGCAAAGCTAAATGAAGTATAAACGTCTCGAGCAATTAACATACGCGCAAGAAGAAAGCGCAAGGGCAGTTAAAAGAAGTATAACTCAGCCTTTAAAAGAAGTATAACTCAGCCTTTAGCCTGGATTCCCTTTCACACCTCAGAGCAGAGCTGAGGCTACGGCTACACGAAAACGAAACGAGGTTTTTTTTGAAAACGGGTACGAAAATTCTTGCGACCACACGGAAACGCGCTGCTGTCCAAACGAGAACGGATGAAAACGATGAAACGATGCAATACACACGCCGCTGTGTCACGCCACGCTGTGAGACAATAGAGAAGTGTTAAAATTGGCTCCCAGCGTCAACGTGTGACTGACGCAAAAACGTTTTAGCTGTAACAATGGAAACGAAACGAGGCCGTTTTCAAACTTTCCCACTCTGGAACCCGTTTTCAAAAACTATCGTTTTGGGGTAGTGGGAACGCCGGCTCCGTGTGGCCGCGACAGCGAAACGATAAGAAAAAGTATCGTTTACAGTGAAAAACGTTTCCGTGTAGCCGCAGCCTGAGAGGAACTCTAGGTGTGATATCCTGTGTTCACACCTTTTCTTCAGGGGTTCTCTCACAGGTACACAAGCAGGAGAGAAATCTACATTAGCTGCAGAAAATCACTGAATGATTTACAGCTAATCAATCTGAGAGGCACAAAAATATATATACACACTCGCTCCCACATTAACTTAACATTTCCTCTGTTTCCAGCTGAGTTTCAAAGCCTTGATGCAATTTCACCATTATTGATTTTAACAATGGCATGAAGTATTACATTTCTTTGAGAAATAATTAAATGTATCCAGTCCTTACAAGTGGCATTGAACAGAGAATATTTAATAGAGATTGAGCACATTATTTTCAAGTATCCGCACGGAACAGCCTCAGCTATGCTTAATGTGGTTATTCAACCCTTGTGTTTTTCCCCCAACTGTGAACAAAGCATCACTCAGTGTTAGAGTTCACACTGGCTTATAAAAAAAAAAAAAAAAAAAAAAGCCTGGCATACGATGAGTGAGGCAGTTTTTCGGCATGGCTCCAGCTTTGCTCTTCATCCACTTGATTCTGATGAATCTGACATAAACACTGCTCTCTCACTTAGCCAGAGGGCAATTTAATTCATTCTAATGCATTTTAATAAAATCTCAAAACAAGCTTGAATAAGATGCGCAACAACTGGCTGGAAAACAGAGAGATTATATTCTACCCCTGAGCTCGTTCTCCTGAATTATGCATGCAACCGAGTGGATGCACCATATTCTGCTACACTAAATAACCTTTCACAATAATCGTGGCTCAGTGTCCTTGGGCTTTCAGTACGGGAGTGGATAGTACGCAACTGAGACGACAATACTTAACGATATGTTGGTTTCAATTGTCGTGTCAAGCATAACAACGCAGGGAAGATGGTGTTCTTTTTTGATGTGTCGCCTTACAGCTTGATAAATGAACTTAACCAGCGCGGAGACTGTGCTGCCTTCTAATTCAAAGATGCTGATTCCAGTCATAGTGAGCACACACTTGAGTACCTTTTTCCGTTTAATTTTCTACATAGTTCCTTATACCTTTATTTTCCAATAGCATCATCTTTGTATCTACTCTTATCCAGTTCATCTCCATCTACACTTGCACGTGCAAAACACTCAATGGCCAACTCCTGAAAACCGTGATGAAGGTCAAACCATCGGAATGGTCGGATGTTATGCGAGTGACTTTGAACAATGACAGGATTTATGGTGCCAAAGGAACCAATTTGAGAAACAGCAGATCTAGTTGAATTTTAATACGCAACTATCCCAAACATGTACACAGACCTCTTCATTTCTGCTTCATCATTTGAAAAATAATTTTTTTTCCCCCAAATCTACAGCTCAGTCTGTCGGTTGTACAATGGTTTTTGGCACATTTTTAATATCTTACAACCAACACACTAAATGTATAGCCAATCTAAATATTGTTGCTGATCAAGTCCATCCATATGACCACAGAGTACGCACATTCTCTGATGGCTGCTTACAGCAGCACATCACAAAAAGATCACGTGATCTCGCCATTTCTTCTTGATCACGAAAATAAGATCACTGAAGTCACATTGACGCTACACGACATCTCAATCCGACAGATCATTCTTAGATGAGCCTAAACAGGACATTAGCATCACCAAGGAGCTGCCCACAAACTTAGAGCAGTAGTGTGATGCTATCATATCCGTATGGGCCAAAATCTCGGCCTCAACTTTGCAGGCTGTAGGTGATCAACAACAAAGAAGACATTCAGCTACAGCTTAGTTTTGCTGCTCTGAATAACTCTCGATCTAGCAACAACATTACGACCATCCATTGTCACAGGAGATGAAACGAGTTCTGATAAGACGCATCTTTCAGCCAATTTAGAGAACCAAAACCTATTTTTACAACTTCATGCCTAAAGCATTTAATTATTTTCCGTGTTGTCATCTTGATCCTTTTATAAAGAGCCGATGAAAGCCTGATCCCAGAGACTATACCTCTTTGGAGCAGTCTGACAGGGATGGGTCTTCACGGCTTAGGTTTTGCATATCTGTACCAGTTCCACATGACGATGAACTCAGGACAACCTTGAGATGGACAACAAGGAGCACGCTACTATCATAATGTAACCCGAGGACCTGCTATCAGAATCCATCTTCCAGGACAGCAGCGCTAACAGTTCTGCAACAAGTGTGTTCTATTAGCACACTGGCTCCACTGGTGCCTTGTTAATCTGACTGGTTGAAGTTCAACTGTCATATAATGATGCTCCATCTAATCACCTTCTACATATTTTTTTGTAACAGTCTGCCGTTTCAGGTTTAAGCCATCTGAATATTAGAAATAGTTTTAAACTGGTGTCAAACTTTAGATTACTTTAGAAACACCTCCAATTGTAAATAAATAAAGTATTTGACACAAATTCATAGGCTAGTGAGCTTCTGAAATACATCAAAGCTAAGAGTCCTCTGGATGGCATCATTCTGAGATGAACTGTCATGGTCATTCGATTACATAATCTATCAACTTAACTTTGAGGTAAAAATGCTCCTTCAACAACATCAGCTATAAAAGCCTTGTTGGTTTGCACTGCACCGCCTTTAGTGTCTGCACCCAGTGCTCCTCTGCACGGTCAGAGAACACATAATTTAAAAGGACTTGTTAAAGCCACAGTCAGCAATCTGTATGCACGTGAGCTGGGGTCGGGAGGGTTGAGCGCAGCGGTAGGACAGGATAACATCCCTTTCTACAATAAAGAGATGTCCTAAATGGATGCATGCACTCTCCTCCAGCCAGTAGGTAACCCCCTAGATTTGTTTGCTTTTGGTAGCAGGAAAAGTTAAAGGAAATTTTGGGGGGGTTGTTTCCCTGTACTTTGAGTTGTATTGTGTTGTGAAATATGGAAAGACTTTGATATGCATAAAAATCTTTTCAATCAGACCTATAGTGAGTGACAACCCCACAAACAGCATCGGCTAAAACATTCAATGGAACGGTTTCATGTTTTTAGAATCAAAGTGCGTGTATGTTCAATTGACAGGCTCAAATTATTTTAGGTGTTTGACAATATTGTGCAAGACTCCACTGAAGTGTCGCTGAATTTGGATCGCTGCAGGAATAGTCTACACGTGAGTGAGAGTAGAGGATGCTGTCCCACCAGGAGAGGAGTAACTTTTCAGTGGCGATGCACGATAATATCCGATGTAGACTTATTCCTACTATAACAAGCTTAGATGATCCTCTTCCTGTGACTATCTTGAAATCAGCCACAACCAGGCAAAGTTGCCAACATTCTGTTCTAAAGCCTTTATCAGCCTATACCAATGACATGCCGATATCACTATGCATCTAGAAATGACACACTTTGAATATAAAGCATCCGCTTTTAAAAACAAACAGTATCACAAGTTGCCACTTTTCCAAACTGTGGGGGCAAAATGCTGGCAAATTGTGGCTACTTCTACAAACACTCCTATCAGTTCATGGTGCTCTACAGACTACTGTGTTTGAAGTGAACATTTTGATGGGCTTAGCCCTGCCAGTCAAATGGGGAAAGTACCTTTAGCTGAAGAAAAATGCTGAGAGACCTGCTGTGGTCTGAGTGGATGTAATTTTATTTCATCCTTCAATTCATCCTCCTCTTCACATTCTCTGTATTTTTTCCTCTGTAATTTGTAGGAGTTCCACTTCTGTATATAACAGCTAAAGTAAATAAGGATGGCCATGAAATTCAAATGCACCATGCAAACAGGCAAGTCAGCCAAAAATGCAGCTATAACATATGACAAAATATCACCGCCAATAGTCCCTCTACGTCTTAGTCAATGAAATGATGAGGCTATGCCGCGATTTCTTCTTTTGCAAATATCACGATATGCCCAGCAGCCCAAAGAACACAAGCACTGAAAGAAAGTACGATATATTGCTATTCTACTCGCAAGTTATATTGAAAGTTGATACCGTATTCCTTGATCCTATAAAGAAGAAAGAGTTGTGACTGAGTACAACACCACACCTGTTTGTCTTTGAGTCAATATGGATTCCTTCTAGACCTCAATATCATTGACCCGAACTCTTTTGGGATGAAGTGGAACATACGCTGCGAGCCAGGACTTATTGACTAACATCAGTGCATGACTTTTATAATCTACCAGAGTCAGAATGGGAGCAAAGACCTGACCATATTGGGGTAAGCCTTCACACAAGAATTCAGGTCATTATCTAAGCCAAAACATACTCACACATGTGTAAAGCGTAAATATTCTTATGCAGAAGGGTTTCTGATGTCATATGCAACATCATCATGGTAGAGGTAGAGGGGGAGATGAGGTGCACCCACAGAAGGCAGGGGGACCTGTCGGCATCTCAGGACGCGTGATGAAGTGCTTTGAGAGGCTCATCAGGAACCACATCATGTCATTAATTTCTCCCATGTTCGATCCATTTCATTCCCACCGGGAGCAACAGGGGAGCTACGCTTGGCTGCTCTTCATAGACTTCAGCTCTGCCTTTACACCTTCCTCCACCACAGACTTGTGACCAAATTGTTGGACATAGGACTTCCACACTCCACGTACCTTTGGATTAAGGACTTCTTGAGAGACTGCACACCAAGGGTTACAGCACTGGCTCCCCACAGGGCTCTGTACTGAGCCCCCTGCTCTACACCCATGACTACACACATGCCCACTACTGTAACATCATCCTTAAGATAGCTGAAAATCAACGGGGACTGTGTGGAGAGGGTCTCAGACTTCCGCTTGTTGGGAGTCAACATCAGGGAGGACCTGACCTGTGGAACGCGCGCAGCTCAATTAGCTTACAAAAGACGGTCTACTTCCTGAGGGTTCTCAGGAAGAACAATATCATGGAGAAACTGCTGGTGTCCTTTTACCTCTGCACAGTAGGAGAGAGTCCTGGCCTACTGCCTCTGTGCATGCTTCTCCATCTGCACAGCAGCACAGAGGAAAGAGCTCCGCAGGGTCATACAGGTTGCCCAGCGGACAGTCGGCTGCCCTCTCCCTTCACTTAAAGACGTGCACCATTCTCGTTGAAATGTCAAGAGGATTCTGCAGGACCCATCAAACCCTGGACTGTTTGAACGGCAGATGTTTCAGATCCATCAAGACAAAAACAAACAGACTCAGAAACAGCTTCTCCTGTCAGCCATTACCATGCTAAATGCTGCCATCATCATCAAGTGCAAAAATGCATTTTTCCAATGTAACAAGTTTACATGTTTTTTTTAAGATTTATACTTTTTTTTGTTTTACTTGGGTGACTAGTTTTGCACTAAGAGAATTGC
Organism: Odontesthes bonariensis; assembly: GCF_027942865.1. NCBI lineage: Eukaryota > Metazoa > Chordata > Actinopteri > Atheriniformes > Atherinopsidae > Odontesthes > Odontesthes bonariensis. The sequence continues at coordinate 9,396,258 of NC_134510.1, forward strand.
CTTTATTTTGTTATCCCTGTGTTTCATTGCTACAATGGCAATAAAGAGATTCTGATCAGGGAGATCCAGACAGGCATGGGAAAGAAAATAATACAAAAATGACCAGATAATGAAAAAAAAAAAAATTTAAAAAAATTAACAAAAGAAAAAGAAATACATATAGTTTGTATGACTCATTTTTGTACCCCTTGACCAGCCTCGGTTTTATTCTGTGCACAATTAGTAAAATGAGCAGCCAGTCTGGTCTGACCTCTCCATTCAAGCAGTATCATTAAAGTTCAGAGCGGCCGTTGTCTAGATGGATGCAATCTGCTATGGCATTTTAATTCATAACAGACTAGAAGAACAAAGCTCTGTAAAGTTTGGGGTCTGTGAGTATTTAAAGTAAAAAACGGAGGTGTCAAGGTGCCTATGATTGAACATTCATGTCCATCACAGCTAGTGAGACACAGCAAGTCTTGCTCGCTGTCACATTAGTGAACATTAACTGATGCTCCCTTCATGCATACAATAAACTGCATGTGCCTCTGAGTCCTATCAAAGAGAACGATTTGTGAAGTTATGCTGCCATAAAGATTATTCAATTCCTAACCCCACTGGAACTAGTAACCAAGCTATAGTTTTATTACTTTCAATGGATTTGTACATTTCTATGTTTCACATAGTCATATCTACAGAGACTGGCTGCAAAGCCCCACAGAGAGGCAATATCATGGATGATTTGCATGGCAAGGCAGCAGAGATGGCTTTGAGAGGGAGCAGGCTCCCAGACAAACATAAATAGGGCATCAAATATGGATATCACAATTTCACTAACAAAGGATACTGTATTGGTCATGTCTCTCTGATAACCCTTTACATCAGGAGGACCTTGAGTAAACATTTCTGTTCCAGTTAGCAGATATTAACAGCTGAGGAGCAGCAACATAGTGTCATTTTGAGCTAATGTGTTCTGAAGGCTACATCCTGTTAGCACAAGCTAATCATTTTTGTAAACGCTGACTTAAGTCAATATTTTAAACCATCATTCTCTGAGGGCAATCCACTATGTCAACATTTGATATGTTGACATTTTCCATTCCCCTGTGAAAAAAGAAATTCACAACCTAAAATTCTGAAGCAGCTGTTACTATATCTTTTCAAGATTTTAAACGGTCAAAGATTTCAGCTGCTATAGCTAATGTTAGCTTCATTAATTCGTCAGAAATTCTGTTAATGGCCAACTTTAAATATTGATAGCTACAACTTCTGTTGCTCTTAATTATTAATGTTGACATGGAAGAGAGAAATGAAAATTGCAAGCTCTAACAACGTGAAAGGGGTGGACGATTTTTTTCCCTCCATAAATTTAGCTTATCGTTTCGCTTTACTGTGCCTGCTCAGACAGAGAAGACAAACTGACAAAATTAACCACTATGGAAATAATGGGGAGCATTTAGCAGCTGCAGTCGGATATTATAGAGTCCAAAATCAGAGCTAAAAGAGAGTCAAGATTAGACTTCTTCCAAGGTGTTTAGTAACAGGAACAATAATGTTGCTTTCTTACTGTGTGATGTATAACTATGAAACTATATGCTTATAAGCTCAACATACTGTATATCATTTTAAAATAGGATAAGACAACACTGTGTCAGTCTTATTTGCTGTTCCCCATGTGGCCATAGAAATCTGGTAAATCTGGTCTGTGTACATGACTGATGTTCTCAGCCCGTTATGTGAGCTCAGGATCCTGGATTTACAGCAGACGTGCACACTAATGGAGGTTCACTATGAATTAATACTGAACAGGAAAAAATTACAGAGCTCCACACATGTCAACAGCACTCGAGTTACATCTGACAACTCCTATGTTAGCCAGTAAAGCTAGTTGTTACGTAAAGATGTCTTGCCAGAACAATCATTAGTATCCTACGTTAACTGGTAAGCAAAACAGAGTTGGAATATGGTATTGAGCAGTAACTGGTGTGAGATTTGAATGATGCCTCACAAATCAAGTTTTTCTTTGTTGAGTAAAGACTGTCAGTGTAGGTTTGGCAGGACACGGATGCGGACTCCAGAGGTAGGAAACAAAACTTGGTTTATTCACAAAAAACAAAAAAGTTAACAAAAGGCGCGGCTGGGCCGGATGACAAAACTAAACTGTGAGAAATAAAACATGAATATACTGTGACCAAAACAAATAACTTGACATGACATGAAAAAAAAAAGCACTTAGCTGTGGCGTGGCATGAAAGGTGAAGACGAACTCACCAAATGAAAGGGGAGCATGGAAACTAAATAGTGAACTGAGGGATTGACAAATGAGTGCAGCTGGGGAACGATGGACAGGTGAAGTGAGTGAACTAATGAGCTGGCATGGGAAGTGAGAAAAAAAAGCAATGGCAAACTTAACTAAACATGGATTTAAACTAAGACGTGACTAAGCATGATGAAAAACACAAAAACATGGGGAAACCCCATTAACGTGACAAAGACAAGGACTCGCATTTGTTGCGTTTGTATGCTCTATAAACAATGTGCAGAACATGTCCTACAACACAGCAGAACATTTTCGCCCAACAGAATTAAACAGAACATAAAACATAAAACACCACCAAGTGCACAATGAAAATCTGCTCATTTAAATGGTAGTCTGCGGGGAGACCACACAGTACCAGCGCATTTTCAAATAGACAGCCAATCAAAATGTAATTCCCGATTTCTTATACATTCTTATGAATAATCTTTGTCGATATAAGATGTGGGACTCAAGTACAGATTGATGGGCAACAACAATTGCTTCTTGTGGATCCTTACCGACTTTGTTCCTCCTTGGCTTTGTGTTAACACACACCTGAATGCTGTCAAGACTTGATTAGCACCACCTGGCTGCTAATTTCACTTTTAAATACGATGGAAACGGTAAAGGTGTACTTTAACATACTGCTTCTGCATTTCGCTTTAGTTTTTGTGGTATAAATGATGACATGGTGTAATATGTTATCTGAGGTTGTTTGAATCTAATTCTAAGACCTGAGAGGACCAAATCATTTTGTTACGTACATAGTATCGGATCAGGATGTAATTATGTGTTCAAATTTTGGCTCTTGACAAAGTCTGACTGACCTGCCATACTTACGATAGTTATTTCTGCTGAACAATCACAGTCGCTATGGTAAGGAAAAGGTTTGACAAATTGATAAATCCTAAGCATTTCTCTGGATTCAGCACTTTTTAAGTGAAGATGCTAATCTTCCATGAGCATAACAGGAGAGAAACATTTTCTGCTGACTTTGTAACACTTTTACTCTTGTGCAACATGCTAAAGCTTGTGATGACAGGCCGTATCTCACCTCTCCGTTTTAATTTAACTGCAACTGCTGAAGAACAACCTTTCCAGCAGTTAATCAGGGCTCTTGGAGCGTAAACACATCACCAGCTGCAATCAGTCTACAGAGAGCTCACAGCTAACAGGTCTGAAGTGTAATTTACAATTGATCAGACGAAGATACAGAAGTCTGAGTTGCTTGGATATGGACCTGGTACACATCAATAGATACTGTATACCCTGATAGAATATGTACAAATATCCTGCTGTTGACAAAGCAGTAGCGTGAGGTCAAAGCTAGGATTTATCAAAATTTCTAGTAGACTTTTGTAGCAGACCTATTTTTAACATTTGTAAAAGAATGCACCAAAGAATAATGTGCAATTCATAAAGCAGACAGAGCAAAGCTGAGAATTATTTTACAACCAGTTCATGTTTGACGAATATCAAATGTTCCTCACCCCTCATACAGTTGTGCCAAAGCTTGCCAATAGCTTTCATTTTACAGCGAGACAGCTCGCCTATTTAAAGATTTGTTTTGACAGGTGGGAAATGCAGAGGGACCTCTACTGTAACATCAATCAAATGCATAATGCACCGAATGAAAAGCAACTCTTATACGATACATTCAGTATTTTCCATCTGGATCGCTGTAATTCAATACAAATTTTAAGGACACAGGAAATAAATGTACCTTCACATCATCCAATCAAAGTTAATATTAGAACTGAGCATAAATCATCCAATCTATATCTGTCATACTTCCAATAGATGCTTTCATTTTGGATTTTTTATCCAATACTAACTAATGATATATTCTGACTGACAATTGGATATTTCAATTATTCATAACGTCATTACAAATGGATGGTTATAATTTATTAATTTGACATTTGGATGATTAACCTTTAAATCATGTGAACAGGAAATCACAAACTAAAATGTGCTAATTAATTTTCTGACATCCTCGATGAACCCAGCTTTAGTTTAGATGTTGTTCCTAATAATGCACCTCTAACCTCCCAATAAAACAGACTAAATCCTAGGATTTTGCTGTACATCTAACTTACCCCATGTGAATTCACATAATGTCCACTGAGTTATTGAACTTGACCCACATTCTTGTTTTTCTGCACCAATATAGCTTTCCTCTAATGTTTGCCATGTGCACAGTTGAACACCCCACACTATCCAACTCTCTTCTTCATTTATGAGTCACGGGGCCAACCTTTGGCAACAAAGCGCAGGAGAAAGGGGAGAGAGATGCGATTTGAATCCAGCAGCACTCAGGAGGGGATAGAGGGAAAGGGCAGTTTATTTCCGGATGCATCTGTACCGCTGGGTAGATTTGTCAAAAATCATTTAGAGACGCTCCAGTGGAACTTTCAAAAAAGAAGTATCTGGATGAGTATACATTGTATGAATATGCATGAATGTTTGTGTGCAACTGTGTGCACAAGTTTTGGGAGCAAAAAATGGTTTCATAACAATGCAGATTTTCCAAAGTGCATATATCACAAAGCACCAGAGGAATTCAAACATCACGCCACACAGTATCAGTTCCTCCAAACAAATTTTTTCTTCTTTTAATACTGCTGGTCTCTGATATCCTGATTCATGTCAGTTTTGGATAATACAACATAAGCTGCTTGATAACATCTTAAAGGAATTGTTCAGCAGTTTGGGTTTCACAAGAGGATCAATACTAGATATTGGTAGTAGCCTACATAGTTCGCTTAACTTAGCACAAAAAACAGAAACAGACAGCTTAGCTTTGGTCAAAGATAACAAAATGCTAACACTGTGGAAGAATGAACCAAAACGTACACTGAAAATTGTAGTGTTTTGTTTGGAAATGTAACATAAAAGGCAAGCTAAAAAGGGTACGAAGCAGTAGGCTAAATGTAATAAGCAAACACAGTCATTATAGTTATTTAGCTGTATTACTTAGGTTCAGGGAGCTAGTAGGGTAAAGTCAACACAGACTTAATGATTCATACATTTGCTTTCACCCATACTCCTCTGAGTAATGTCCAAATATTTTTGGACAGTTAGCAGGCTAACCTCCAAAAGGCTATCGTGAATGTGTCAAAACAGCATAGTTAGCATAACTCCGAGGCACAGCCCAGCCGGCTAACTCTCCGCCCTTGTTAAAACTATGCTAAACTAAGCTAAGCAAATGTGCTGATGGCAGTGGCTTCATACTGTTCAGAGTTGAGAGTGCCATCAGTCTAATCGTCTAACTCTCAAAGCCCATTTCTAAAATATGAGCTACTACTGTTCACAAATATTCCAGCTAACCCCACAATGTCTCTTGAGATTTGAGCCCAACTAGAGCACTTTCTCTCATCTCTATAGCTTATCCTTTGGACCACTTTAGCTGAACTACATGAGGGGTGGAGGAGGGAGAGGTTTAGAAAAAAAGAAAATGAACAAAAACTGGCTTCAGCACAGTGTTGTGAGTGGAGGTGACTATGCGGGAGGCAAATCGTCAATGCATGTGGAATCTGCAACCTTCCTGTGAATCCTGCATAAAATTAATCCAACCTTCTCCCCCATGTCATGAAGCGCAGATTTCTCATAAAACTCATCCAAAGCCTGTAAAACTGTTCCGTCACGCTTACAACCAGACTCAATTGTGTTAATGTTAGGACACTGTGTACCTGTAGTGGTCTTTTTGACATTCCAAACTATTCTATTCTATTTGACTGTTTTCCTTGTCAAATGCAACCAGCTGAAGAGCTGTGTCAGCTTTGTGATGAACACATTTATTTACTCCATTCTGAACTCATCTAGTTTTGGTTTGCTGTTAAGTCCATCAGAGTGGATTGCAGTGTTTTTAATATCTCAAAATGTTGCCTTAAGTAATAAAATGAAAAATTTACTGCGCCATCTCCTTTAAAGCCATAAATGATAAAATATTGTCATATTGGGTTACTTCTCCATGAAATAAAGCTTGTGGCTTTTAGCTTTAAAGAGCCCTCTGAGACCAACAAACATACTCTTTATGCCTAAGATACACCGACAAATCCAAGCCAATATGAAAGCCAACCCCACAGGCTGTAGATCCAATCATATCAAACAAGCTGAACCCGTGCTCCCTTCCCAAGTTTCATTTAGATTCTGCTCCATCCAGTAGTACCTACACAAAATCCTCCATCTGCACTGGTTTTATTTGGCTTGAATGAAACTCAAGCCAGTCAGACAGTTTTTCAAAAAGGCAGAGAAACAAATATCATTCATGTTTTAATGCTCCCCTGCCAGATAGGGATGAGCTCAGTGTGTATTCATCAAAAAGAAAGCAGACGCCCTGCCACAATAAATTCAGCCACTGCACTTTTCCACGATCACAAAAATGTCACAGCAGTCAGCAAATTGAGTTAGAAGCAGTGACAGAGCGAGATAGCTGCACAAGCTCCATATTTGACTCCTAACTGCTGGTTGTTTGAAGCCATTTTGTCAGTAGTCTTTTTTTCTTTTCTTTTCGCCCCCATTTATTTATTTAATCTGCCTTTACATAAGATATGAAATGATTTGAGCCACAGGGATAAAAGCTCAGACAGAGAAAGCTTGCATAGCTTCAGAAGCAGGGAATTTTTAAAGGGGTGGCAGTTTTTTTTTTTCTTCCCCCTTGCATTCTCTGCAGAGTAAATTACCATACTTAAACACTTCCAACCACCCAAAGCTGTTGTCTCCTCTGCTTCCTGGCAATGTCTGCTTACATTACATAATAATGTAGCCTTACAGAGACATAGTGCAGACAACAATAAGTAAATAACTAACAGACTACATTTCTAAATAAACACAAACTTTGCTTCCGGGAGCAATGAGTGTACGGACGATATCCCTGCACCCTGGTGGTTCTCTGGAGGCTTTTGTCGTTTTCCCCTTATAGAGCAGCATCTAACCCCTGAATGACATTGAGAACTGCTGCTGGTGGTGTTTTATAGAGTGAATAATGAAATAAAACATTAATTTGACTCTTCATCAGTGTTCACCCCAGGTCAGCTATCTCCTGGGGCACCAGCTGCTGAACCAAGCTAAGTCGAAAAGCATCCATTTTGCAAGAGGACAAACAGAGAAAGAGGGGATAACAGGGGGGAACAGCGAAAAGAAAGGGGTTTCACTGAGGAAGCATAAGGCTCAAGGGCGAGGTTAGCTGTACTTGAAGGCATTATGGATCATGTTCCAGGAAAAGCAAGAGAAGTACAAGCACTGCCTTGGTGGAGTCTCCAATTTTACTCAATTTTAGCTCAATTGCCAAAGAGATCCATGTTTGTTTCCCCCCACAACTCTTAGGGAAGCCATTTCAGAGTTAAATGGTCTCTTGCTTCTTATCCTGCAAACTAATCAATCCTTTGGGAGACTTTCTGAGCAGGAATTCACCAAAGTTTCAGCTTCTTAAATGTGAAAATCTGGTTCCAGAATATTAACATTTTATGAGGCATATAACATGGGCATATTAGAAATAATTTGCACAACTCGCCACTGAAAGAACAAACTGTCCATTACGTCACACAATAAAGCTGGTTGCGAGCACATACAGACATCCTGTAGCGAACCTTTATGGTAGTTTTTGCTATACATTTTTATATGGCTGATAAAATTTTGATTTATAGTAGATTCATTGTGAGAAGTTAGGGCAGCTATGGTAAAATCTGAGAAGGGGTTGGGGCTACCCATTGGAGCACTTTCACGTAGACTTTGTTTTTCAGCCAAAGAGGCCACGTCTATCTTTTAAAATAAAAATCAACTGGATGAACCTTAAGGCTCCTTAAAGGACCAGTCTAACATAAATAATAAACTGTATCTTTTTTGTGTAAAGTTCACAAAGAGTCCTGGACTAGAAATATGAAGCCTCAAATGAAAAGAGCTACTTCCAAAAACCCACTCCTTATCAGTGCCTCCAATTCTCATCTGGCCAAGTGATGAAAGCTCTAATCCAATCAAGAGAACCACACACAACGCCACTGCAATTCTACCTTCATGGACTGATGGAGCGAAGTGGGAAACTGATGAAAAATAAAGCAAGTCAAATTTGAACTGATCACTTGAAAGCCTTCAGAAAGACAAACAAATAAGGAGGGGAAAAAACCGACAAGACAAAAAGCTCAAAATTGTGAGGAACCTTCCTGTTATAGTGGGAGGGGAAACAACCCCCAGCAGTGGTGAAAGCTTGCCTTTGAAGTGAAAATGGAGCCTTGAACATAATCCTGTAAAATACAGTTCTAAATAAAGCTGCATGAAAATTTCATTAGCTGGTGCCCATAGGCTCACTTTCACCAATTTCACTGGGTGACATTCGACCTCTGTACATTGATTTGATACACGAGGACTGATTAAAGCTCCTGAGGGTACGTATGCTCTCTTTCTTTCTTCTTGTAAAACTACAACGTGAACGGACTCTCACAAGCAACAGTGACAATTAGCTTGTGTTTTATATCACAAGTCACATCCATTTGTGTGTTCGCCGTTGCTGTTCGGTTGTCAAAACACCTTAAGGTCCCAGTGACTACAGAAGAGCGCAGCACACATCATGTGTCCATGTGAACAAAATGCAAAGAAAGAAACATTTTCTATTGTTTTCCTTTTCTTCAAGATTCATCGCCTTCAGGTTGAGGTTGACAAAAGAAAGCTCATCACAGTGACTGACAAGTGCTGGGGTGGAAAACTGAGGAGGAGGACAGCAGAACAAACAACAATATGTGCCTTAAAGAGTACGCCTGCTCGACAGATTCCATAAAACAACAACCTTTATGCTATTCTTTTACGTTTCTTGCAAATTTTGTGATTTATGCAGGAGAGGAGGAACCCTTGGGACGGTACCACACCCCATCCCCTACCACTTAATTTCAATAACCACAGTGACGCTGGGTGGCCTCGGCTATGAACACAAATACATAAATAAGGACTGTGCAACACGATGCACACTGGCCCATATAGCATCCCCCTCGCCTATGCGCCCTATATCCATTCATGTGTGTGAGAAGCCAACAGGAAGTCAGAGAATGTAGCTTCAAGTTGAGTGATGTTGTTGAGGGACTCCTAATGACTCAATAGCATAGAAATACACCAGCAATCTCATATAGGAAGTCATAAGTGTGCAGAGTTTCTTTCAGGACACAAAACAGGCGGTGCAGTTGCAGGGAATGTCATAAATAAGCCTGCACCAACGCAAACTCTGCGCTTATATCCAACATCCCCTATACAGAGTTTGGAATTGCAGCTAATGTGGCCAACTCACAAAAGGAAAAAGGTGCTTGACAGAGGAAGGCAATGATACTTTTACTCCATGGGCCAGGAGCTGCGTTTTATTTACTATAAACTGGGGTACTATAAAACCGCATGCCCTCCTGCTTGCAATAAATGCTGAAAAATTAGTATTGCCATCTTTTGAAAGGCCGTGGACCAGGGGTTATTGTCCTTGATAGTCACCACAAACACTCCAACAACCTCTTCCCACGCAACATCAACTGAAAGCACATCAATCGAAACATAATTTCACTTCAAGTTTAAAAGCACTATCTGTTGTCAAGTTGCTAGAGTGCACTCCAAATGGACCAAGGCCATGTGCTGGACGTGACGGAGGAGGAGTTCTTTCACATAAGCAAAAACAAGATCTCATGTTCTCCACAAACCTGACAGTCTGTGATGCCGCTCAGTCCAGCAGCTCAAGCGCTTAGCTGCAGATTTTGTTTCTATCCACTGATAAACACTCATAGCCACAATAAAATATTAAACTCCCTGAAAATACCCTACACAATTTTGAGTTGTTGAGTCCCTCACATACACAAGCTGCCGTTAGTGTATAGGAAAAGGGAAATTGAACCATCCATCCATCCATTTTATATACCGGCTTAATCATCGGGGGAGAGGCGGGGTAGACCCTGGACAGGTCGCCAGTCCATCATAGGGCCACACAGAGACAAACGACCACACACGCTCACACTCACTCCTAAGGACAATTTTAGAGACACCAATTAACCTAACATGCATGTTTTTGGACAGTGGGAGGAAGCCGGAGTACCTGGAGAGAACCCACGCATACACGGGGAGAACATGCAAACTCCCCACAGAAAGACCCCAGCCGGGAGTTGAACCTGGAATCCTGGAAATTGAACCATGCTCCAATATTAAAAATTGGTATTTAATATCAGTAGCTGATGAAAAGATCTTTATGAAATTTAACTCCTGACATGGGCACTGGTGCTTTTGCATGACATTTAGTATATCTGAGAATATGCGGATAGATTATGGTGCACATTTAGTGGCACAAGACCTTTTCCTCCAAACTGATCTAGTCTTACTTTGCATAGGCCCACAAAGAAACTTTAGAGGTAATGTGTGCCTTGACATTTGATACTCCTCTCTTCCTGTGTCAGCAGAAAGCTGTCTCCTCATCTCTCCCTTATAGAGTTTAGCAGTCCTCGGGCTTCATTACTGCCCAGGACCAGCCCTACTGGAGGCTGCCTGATCAAAATACTGCCGTCGTCTGCAAAGTTAAACTAAGCAGTGTAGGTATAGACCAACATGGACGTCTATAGCCAAGAGACTGATTATATCCACATTGTTCTGGCTTACAGAATAACCACTCTGCACCTTTGTTGTCTGCACATATTAGGCTTCGGGAGATTGTTTATGGTGCGACTACCTCTTCTGCTTTTCCAACTTTGTCATTTCCTGCATCTCTTAGGATGCAGTTTCCCTAAGAGTGAGTTTTAATATCTTTCAGGAAAAGTTTTCAGAAGCCTTTACTGTCACTTATAGACAACATGTCTGCACAGCATTTTGATCTCCTGAGCCTTATGTCTGAGCCTCATTTGTGATGGATTACTCTCCATCTCATGGCAGAACATCAGAGCCACAAGATAAGTTTGGAGACAAACAATTTTCATCTGGACCGATGTTGGATTAACTGCGTGTTGCACTGTGAAAATGTATCCACAGAAGTCCATTATCTAGTAGGAAATATCTTATCGACAACACGTACAACATGGCCACATGCACCAGAGGGCAAGGTTTATACGTGAAAATAGGTTTTTTGTATTCCACAGCGTTTTCATGAAATTCCGCTTCTTTTTATATCCAAACGAATTTTTGCTTGTGGCGCCAAAAGAGTTCCATTTCAGTGTCAGTGTTTGTTCAGCTGTCACAAAATCTTTTTTTTTTTTTTTTTTTTTTTTAGCTCTAACCTGAGGCAGTTAAAAGATTAGTTATTATCTGATCAATCATTTGCAGCCATAGACATTTTTAACTTTTGTATGCTACTGTATGTTCTTTGGCATCGTAAAGTTTTTGAAAAACAGTTGCTATGGAGTACATTTGTGTTACCGATGGGAATAAAACTCATGAAACAACCCATGTATTGTAAAAAATATATATATATTTATATATATCACTATAAATGGGACGATGCCATCTGTAGAACAAATACACTGAACACTGTGTACAGCTTTGCAAAGACAGCAAATACTGTTGACTGGGACTATTGGGCTGTCCTGTAATATGATTATAATGAACATCTTCCATACATCTTCCATTCACAGTCTAATTAAATGCAAAAACTCACTTAGTATTAAACTAAATCAATTATTTCCAGTCCAATCTATTGAATATTACATTACAGAGTCAAAGTGCAACACAAAGTATATCGTTGAATGAGAGGCTTTCATGAAGTCAGACACATACTGCTGGAACACCCTTCCAGGTCAGTCCAAGGAGGGTCGGTGTGTGGCGTCGGGGTGGCAGTCGGTGCATCATGATTGGATCAGCAGGCCTTTGTTGGGGGCGGGTGGGTTAACTCATCCCAGCATGCATTCAAATCCCCAGACTCTATTCTCCTCCCTCTTCATACATAAGTAATCTAGTGCAAGGCCCCTTGAAGACAACAACTCAGAGCCATGGACAGATATGCAGATGGGGTGGGGTGAATGTCAAATGTGAAATTCCATCGAGATTGCAATTACCAACTAGTCATTATAAGCTGAACTATCATGTTGACAATATAACACTGATTAGTGCATTAATGTCAACGGAGCCGCAAGTACACCGTGTCATCACAGGACGAGAGTTTGTCCAGGACAACCTGTATGTATAATGAGTGAGTATGTGGTGTGGCAGGTAAAAATAAAGGTGTTTGCTTTCTTTATTGTTTGGATTTGTTTGTCATGAGTCATCCAATGATGCTGCCACCAGGCAGACACCTTTCCACAAATGTATCACTATTATTGTATGTGCCGTGGCACACAGTATGTTAAGCACACTTCCCTTACTTGCTGCAGCAGAACATTTAGTTTTCAACTTGAAATGTAGAAAGATTCATTTTAATTTTCCCTTCAAACATTCATTCTCACATTACAGCTTCCACTTGAATCAAATATTGGTCAGTCTGAGCCGCTGGCAGCACAGAGTTAATGTGACAGAAAAACAGAGTCAAACTAACGCTGCGTCATGTTTAAGAGCTGCAGGTAAAAAAAAAAAAAAGTCCTGTGACAAAGAAGAACAACAAATAACTCAATGCACAATATTGTTTTTGTCAAAACCATAACTGCATTATTACCTTTGGTGGGTGCACTGATACTAATGGAATGAAGATAAATACAATAGATAGTATGGGATAAATAGCCACAATCAATTGATAATAAAAAAAAAAAAATGGAAGCATGTCCACTCACAGTGGTCGATTAAACCAAGGCCAGGAGCCATGATAGAAACCACTTTTCTTTGAGAAAAGCAATGGAAAAAACCTTTTTGCTTCAAAAGAAAACTAAAAACAACGTCAAGACATTCCCAAAAAGTTATTAGTGCAAGATTTTGCACAATTTAATGTTAAATGGAAAACAAGATGAGCCATATTAGCAGATAATCTAATTTGCTTTTGTATGCTTGTCACCAAAACGGAAGTAGGCCATCAGCCTCGACATGCTAAGTGCTAGCCTAAGCATGCCAATGGCCAACCAAAGCCCACTGGGTCACTGGCTTCAGCATGCTAGTCTTTAACCTCACCACGAAAATGTCCAGCCAAGGCAGTATTTAGTCTGGTGGGTCACAAGCAAAGATATGCTAGTCGTTAGCCCCGCAAAGATAATGTTCAGCCAAGACAATAGATTATCCAATGGGACCAACATCAGCATCATGGTAGTTAAGTTAGTTTCACTAGGCTCAATATGTAGTAATTATCATGAGAAGTTATACTTTACAACCAGTCATATCTAATGGAAATTACACCAGTGTTGACATTCAGCTGTACAAGACAACTCAAACCATTTATTGCCAAGAATAGTGTTGGGCTCTTTTAGTTTCTCAGCATGTTTGAATTAAGATTAATTTATTACCAAAATATAAAAGTATGACAAGATTTCAAATGGCCCTAAGTGAGTTATTGCATGACCTGACGCACATCACTGAGAATGTCAGTTTTTTTTTTTACAAAGTTAAAGGTAGGGTAGGAGATCCTGGATTTTGAGTCCAGCGAAGCTGCATTTTGAAAATACACAGGTAAAAAGTCCCAACCCTTTTCTTCACTTTCCCCCCGAAGGCACGCCTCTAGAGTACATGAACGCGCACGAGCACGAAGGTGCACGAGCGCTGTTCTGACAGCAAGCATCGATCGTTACCGTATTTAGTATTTAGTTTATGCTAACTATACGTTTAATAATGCTAGGTGCTAGCCAAGCTGGCTCTAGTTTAGCTTCCTGCCAAGCTTCGTTCACAGAGCAGGGTACGCGCACAGGGGGAAGGAGGGGGAAGGAGGGGGAGGGAGGAGCAGATTGCAGTTTGATAGACGGCATCAGAATCCAATCATTGTGATAGTGTTTTTCCTAGATTGTACGTTCTAGAGGCCACTAAAACTTTTCATATTTGTGTCAAAACTTTTAATTAAAGGTAGGGTAGGAGATCCTGGATTTTGAGTCCAGCGAAGCTGCATTTTAAAAATACACAGGTAAAAAGTCCCAACCCTTTTCTTCACTTTTCCCCCGAAGGCACGCCTCTAGAGTACATGAACGCGCACGAGCACGAAGGTGCACGAGCGCTGTTCTGACAGCAAGCATCGATCGTTGCCGTATTTAGTATTTAGTATTTAGTTTATGCTAACTATACGTTTAATAATGCTAGGTGCTAGCCAAGCTGGCTCTGGTTTAGCTTCCTGCCAAGCTTCTGGACGTTCACGGAGCAGGGTACGCGCACAGGGAGAAGGAGGGGGAGGGAGGAGCAGATTGCAGTTTGGTAGACGGCATCAGTATCCAATCATTGTGAACGCTCCGTTCACAATGATTGGATACTGTTTTTCCTAGATTGTACGTTCTAGAGGCCACTAAAACTTTTCATATTTGTGTCAAAACTTTTAATTAATTGGTTGCAATGGGGGTGTGAAGAGTATTTCAAGCAATATGTAAAAAAATGCTCCAGAAAAAGATCCCCTACCCCGCCTTTAAATCTGCATGCAAACGCATACATTTATAATCTCTGTGTCGCTTTAAGAGCTATGTCTTATGACATGGGATGAGACTTTTGTAGTTTTAGACATCAAAGTGAGCACTACAGAGACTGCTGCTTTTGAGACTCGCAGGACCTCAGTCCACCGCTGATGATGCTGCAGAGGAACCTTTCCATGGCCAGCATTGAGCTAACTGCTAAATAACCTTCATTTTGTCCTTTTATGCTGTGCTTTAATTCCCAGAGTTTCACAATGTTTTCCTTGTGGGTTTTATGCGTGCAAGATAGCATGATCAGTAATCATTACGGATAATCTGCTTTTAAGAGGAACTGCACAGATCATGTCATTAAATAACAGCTCTGTCCAACTTACCTGCTTCACACAGTGTGTCATTTATCAGCTTCACATCTCAGAGATGTGACTTACTATATGTACAGAAGACAGTATGGTGAACGAAGGACAGCTGTGAGAGGACTTTTGGAAAAAAGTGGAAAGCAGGAAGATAGAAATCACCAGAAATGATGGTCCCATTTAGAATAAAATAGATGATACAGCAGAGAGAGCTTCTTTCCATTTCGCGAGTGTGGTTTCAGCTGTTTTCAATCAGGTCTACGGCCACCTCTGAATGTCCTGTCCAAAAGAACAAGACTGCAATGGCCAAAACATTTAGCTCGAGGCTTCAAAACAAGACTCTACAAGTCACTGGGCGAGGTCACAGTGTCCACATTCAGTCCATGGAAATAATTCACAGGCAGTTGAAGAAAGAAATGAGGCAGAATAATGAAAACAATAACGGTTTCCCATTTGTTAAAAAAAAAAATCTTTTAAAAGTGAGCCAATGGTATTTCTGAAAACATGAGAAACAATCAACCAATCAGAGCTACAGGCAGGATTTAGAGGAGGCAATTTTCTAACTTGGCAACCAAACTAAAAAAGAAAAAGAGAGAGAAAAAAAGTACCTGCCCATCAAGAAATATGGTTTAATTTCCAGGAATGTCTATCCAGAGCATAGAAATCCGGAAAAAAAAAAAAAAAAAAACACCTTCAAAACTTTTCTTTTTGGAGTGGGATCAATAAGGAACCCACAAATCAAGCCTTTGGTGTGTGTCACACCACAAATGCTCTCATCCAGCATGAAAGACTCAGATGAACAGCGCTCCAGTTACATTTTAATTAGCACATGTAGACTCAAACAATCAAGCAGGGAGTATGCTGCACACTCAGCTTTTCAATAACAGCGAGACAGTCGAAGTGCTAAGGCTCTGGATTCACGACCTGCGCCTCTGGTCCACACTCCTCACTCATCGCAGTCAAATGTAAACTGCAACGTTAAGATGTTTGATTCAATTTTAATGAATGTCTTTTAATCACACTGTTCCGCTGTAATCACACTGAGTGTTGTTGGAGATGACTTGAGGGAAAAGAGCAGGAGCACCATTATTAAAAAGCCTGAGATAAAGCCACTGCTTAGAAATCTCTGACAGGCGCACACATTTCCTCAACCACTTGGCATCTTGATCAGCAGTTAAGCGAGGGAAAATGCTTTGTTTCATATTCAGCAAATATGTGAGTGAGCTTTTGGAGCGTTTGAATTTCAAGATGGCAGCATATTACAATCATTTTGAGCATACCCGAGTCATCGACTGTGCTGACACAGCTCCCAGAGGATGCGGGGCTGGCCTGGTTTCATCATCTTCTCACACATACACAGTATGCCGATTACACACACACGCTGTGGGAAGACGGGTGGACTGACGCAGTATTGTGAGAGCACTCAGTCTCCATCATATCACGATACTTTGACACTTCTCAACATAAAGTTCTTACTGTAAACGCAATCGCATAGATTTACTGCTGACTTAGTGGCAAAGTTGGTGGCTTACGTTTGAAGTTGTACTAGAATGGGAGCCATCAATACCTGACCAGCACGCAAGAAACTTCTTGATCAATGCAAATTAAGACTTCCCACAGATGGGATAAGAAAACATTGAGAGCTTTGTGTATTTAAGGAAAACCGAAACAGTGAGTGCCAAAATGAAATCCAAACTAGAGAGAGAAAGCCGATAGTAAATGCAGCATTCTTGTATACATCTCACTATGTGCTACACTGGCAGGTACTGAATTGTGTCATAGCTTATTGTAATATGAAAAAGACATCCCCTTTCAAGTCCAAGAGTTTACATATGACATAATAAAGGGGGAAGGGGGAAGTAATCTGCAACAAAGCAAATGAGAGAAATATAACCATAAATGAACACAAAACATGACACATTACACGTGTCATTTCTTCTCCTTTTGCAGCCATTTTGTTACAGATCTGTTACACTGTGCTTTGGAACATTGTACAATTCTGGCCAAGCCTTTCGCTGTCTCACATTTGACTAAATACTCAAGTATTTAGTATTTCTCTCAGATACCCTTTTCAAACAAGCCACACTTGTTTGGTCTTTATCAAACTGTACAGTTCTGAACTTTTGACAAGCTAACCAAGGCCTGTAGAGTATCAGATGTAGCTCTTAAGATTGTTGCAATTTTTCTGGGCATTCTACAGTTTGACCTTGGGGTTTACTCGCTGGGACGAACATTCCTGGGAAGATCATTGAACCTTGAATGTTCTCACAAGGTTCTCTGTGAGTGTTCATGTGGAAATGGCCTTGTAACCCTTCTCAGATTGATGGGTAGAAACAAGTGCTTCTCCGAGATCATTGCCGATGTCTTTCTCCCTGATATGGTGTGAACACACATCTAAATGCTCCAGATTACTTTTGTAGAGGTGCTCACACTTATATTCTTGTATTCAATTTTTCCCCACACACTGCTTCTACATTTTGGATAATTTTTTTGTGAAATCCATAACTGCGTACTATGTCGTATGTTGTTGATGTTCAGACAAGTTTGTATTTATTCTAAAACTGATGAGGACTGATGATGATTTTTTTCATTTATTTTTTTTTGTCCTGAAACATAAAACTTGAATGAAGATGTACTTTCTTTTCAACATGATTGATTTGGTGAGACAGCTTCTTTTCTCAGCGAAAATTCCATCTACAAGAAAACATTCACCAATAAGCCACAACATTATGACCACACGCCTAATACTGGGTAGGTCCTTCTCATGGCGCCAAAAGACGTCTGATCAGTCAGAATGTCAACAAAGAACATATGGGGATGTCTTCGAGTGTCTGGTAACAGGACATTAGCAACGACTCTTTTGTGGTCTCTGTAGACTACGCTTGCTTGCCACAGATAAGATCGGCACAAGTTGCAGAAGTTTAGAACGTCTTACGAATCATCCACATCATCAATCATCCAATGATTTTAACCTAGAATGGGTTCTCCACAGATTTATTTCTCCATTGAAATTCCAGTTGAAATCTACGATTATGTGGGCTGCATTTTCTGCAATGAACCTCTATGGAATCATTAAAAAATGTATTCTAGGTAACGTCTAATTATAAACCAAACCAAAGCTGTGAACACGTGAAAACGTTGTTTTTGTAGCACACATCAAACCTCACGTATACGACTCAGTGTGTACACTTCCACTTCAGTGTCAACATCCAGAAAAGCGATCAATGATTTATGCAGACTGTGCGCAACTACAAGCCACATTAAAAATGCAGGAGGAGGATTGTATACTAAGTTTCCAAAACTTCCTGCAGGAAAGGCTCAATGAGAGTATTAGCACCTGTTGTTAAATGGCTGTCTGACGTTTCACTGCTCTAAAATGTGATAAGTGAAAATAGTTCAAAAGTTTTATTAGGGTAAGTGCATGTCTCAAATTTAATAATTCAAACTCTAATCCGGTTTGAGAATGCTTTATTGTGCTCTGACCTGAAATCAACCACCTTTTTTAACACAGGCGTCTCTTCTCATCCAGTTATTTGTGAGTCCCAGCTCACCAGAAATGTCAGCCATTATCAGCAGAAATCATTTTGAAACCCCAGAGATAAGTGCATAAGAATAGATCAAAAGTGACACTGTGCTGACCTTTTGGTGCTGAACATCTTGGCAGCGTCTTCTTTCTCTTGCTCAGAGGCTTCAGGAGGTCGAGATTTGATGTTGCCTTTTCAAACCTGCAGGAAGTGTACACGCACAAACAAACACACACACACACACACACAGGGACAGAAGAAGACAAGTGTGAGATTTTCAGCATCACAGTAAGTCGCCCTACAGTCGTCTGCATGCCTCGGCCACGCTGACCTCCTCAGCCTTCATTAGCTGGCGTCCGACTGAGTGATTCAAATTGAATGGGCATGGCGGGAGGCAACCAGCGAAGCATAACTCTGCCAACACGACAAAGACTACGCATGGGCTCAAATGGCATTTCTAATAATTATGTGCCCCACATCAGCACCCATTTAAAGACGAATGGAATTAATTAGGGCTCAAGTTCAACCGGAGCAATTAAATTGTAATTAAAAATGGGAAACAATATATCTGCTCGTGCAGGCAAACATGTCACATGCAGGCCATTAAGTAACACATTCTCTAAAATGATTAAACCCAAAAAACTTGGTCTCCTCATTTCATTCCTGCTGTACCTACCACATTATCTAATGGCTGAGAGTTAGCCTCCGCTCTTTTATGTAAAGGTTATCAGGGAGTGTGGAGCAGGAGCTGAGGTAAAAGGAACAAAGGGTTCAATAATTCATGCAGAGGTCTATACAAGCCTCAATTCTCACCCTCTCTGGTTTGTAATGAGATGAGTGGAGGCCCAGAGGTAGGTAGGGTAAGATAAGGAGAATGGAGTGATTACAGCATTCACCTCGGCCACGTCGGCCATCACTCCCCCTTGCCTTCCACCAGCTTGACGCATAAGCATGTACGCTTTTGAACAACATCTCCTCCTTGCTTCTGCACACTGACGGGGAGCACAGGAGCGCCAAAAAAGCACATGGACGGGTTAACAAAAGTAGCGCGATACCGGAAACATCTGAAAATTCCTTCAGGTGACATGGAAACCACAGAAGTACTCAACGCTGTGAGTAACTGAAAGCGGGACACCTGTCGAGTTTCTGGCTTCCAGAAGGTAACAGCAGAAGCAGACACATGACATAAATTATTCCCATTACATCATGTTTGGCAGATCTAGATAAGAAAACAACTAATTTTCAGACTGCCTGTCGGTAACATTAATTGCTCTGAGAGTGTAATAAATACTTTCAAGACTGACGTAGACCAGGTAATGCAATTAGGTGGCATCAGGATTAGTCACCGTCTCACAGGTAGAGTGCAAACAAAACATGCACTCCACCAAACCTATACACCAAAAAAATACACAATTCAACCAGACAAAAGCTGTGTTTGGACTGCATGTCAGACGCTACTTGGATGTAAACTGCAACCCAATAATCAGGGTTAGGAATCTCATGGAACCTCACGTTTTGATGACAGTTCGGGCGGCTTCTAAAACTATATTTGATAATAAAACCTCTTGACATCTTTTTTTCCTATGCAGGATCAATTTTCTCCTTCTCTCACCTTGCCACTTTTTGGTGCTTACAGTGCAAAGTATTTGTAACATTCCGTAACTAATGTACTTCCAGTATCTTTCGTGTAATGACACAAAGAGGATATGTGGCCTTTTCACTTGAAGACTCTGTTGTTCTAGAATTTATTTGAACTGAAAAAGATCCAACAGAAGAAGGAAAGTGAGCCTGTAGCAGGATAATGTACTTGGAAATGATTTTAACCAGCCTCCTTTTATTCATCTACCAATCATTTGTGATAAAGTGTGAAGCTACGGTGGTGTAAGGTTTTGTGGCGATGTGGCACACATGACATGTTACAGCTATCCTACACGCTTTCTTAAATGATTCCACGGTTTTGGTCTCTTTGTAGAGTGTGGGGATCATTGTTCCAATAAAATCCAGTTGAATCTCTTCTCAAAAGAGCACAACATAGTACTGGTTGTTAGATAAAATATGGATGGAGATCCTTGGCAATAAAAGTTGCTGAAGACTTGCTGAGTTGGGATGAAGCTTTGACATTACTCTGATGGTCCTTTGATTGGCAACAACTAAAACTGGGTGCATTTCATCCTTCCCCGGCTTGATTGTAATGCAGTTTCCCATGTGTACACACAATTCATCCATCTTTCTTTTATCTTTTTTTAAATCCTGCTGCTCAGTACGAAACAAAATGTTTTAGAAGTATTATACTTACCAGGCAACCTCGACTGGTAAGAAAATCGTATTACCTGATTACAAACCAGTGCATCACTGTACCGATTCTGTTCATAATTTTTATGGACAGAATTTCTAGGTGCGTTGAGGGGGTCCGGTTTGGCAACCTCAGAATCGGGTCTCTGCTTTTTGCGGATGATGTGGTCCTGTTAGCGTCGTCGGGCCGTGACCTTCAGCTCTCACTGGAGCGGTTCGCAGCCGAGTTTGAAGCAGTTGGGATAAGAATCACCACCTCCAAATCCGAGACGATGGTCCTCGGCCGGAAAAGGGTGGAATGCCCTCTCCGGGTTGGGAATGAGATCCTCCCCCAAGTGGAGGAGTTCAAGTATCTTGGGGTCTTGTTCACGAGTGAAGGACGAATGGAGCGGGAGATTGACAGGCGGACGGTGCGGCCTCAGCAGTGATGCGGATCGGTCTGTTGTGGTGAAGAAGGAGCTGAGCCAGAAGGCGACTCTCTCGATTTACCGGTCAATCTATGTTCCTACTCTCACCTATGGTCACGAGCTGTGGCTAGTGACCGAAAGAACAAGTTTGTGGATACAAGCGGCCGAAATGGGCTTCATCCGCAGGGTGTTTGGGCTCTCCCTCAGAGATAGGGTGAGAAGCTCGGTCATCCAGGAGGGGCTCAGCGTAGAACCGCTGCTCCTCTGCATCGAGGGAAGCCAGATGAGGTGGCTCGGGCATCTGGTTAGGATGCCTCCTGGACGCCTCTCTGGTGAGTTGTTCCGGGCACGTCCCACTGAGAGGAGACCCCGGACACGTTGGAGAGACTATGTCTCTCGGCTGGCCTGGGAACGCCTCGGGGTCCCCCCAGAGGAGCTGGAGGAAGTGGCCGGGGACAGGGACGTCTGGGATTCTCTGCTCAAACTGCTGCCCCCGCAACCCGATCCCCAGACAAGCGGCAGATGATGGATGGATGCATCACTGTACTTTGACACATTAGCATGAAGCTACGCAGTAGACACCATGCAATGGTTTAGACAACATTTGGGCCTAACAGTTCCATGTTGATCTTCTGCTGTTATGAATATCCCTACGCTAAGGTGGTTTTATCATCTCATTTGCTTTATGCACAGAGTGAAAGTTACTCTGTTCAGCATCTTGGGATTAAACGGTAGAAAGTTGGCAAGACGCATGGAGCCATAATAAGCCATATTACTGGAACCTAATGGAACTTTTAAACCATGCGTGGAAGCAAATTTAGAGTGCTTGCTGTGAGTGGAATTCCTGCCATAGGAGAAACATAATCAGAACTAAACATGCAAATTACATAGTCTACTATGTACCGCTTTCCATACGTTTACAGATAAAATAGCTAAGTAGCGTGTCAGCTCCATAGCATTGAACGGCCAGAATATTCTAGCAAATTTCACTTTATTTCTACTCTTAAGACAGTGGTACGGTTCCAAGCCCATCAACACTACTGTCTTCCAAAGTCTGAAAGCAAGCTCGCTTATTTTTGTCTCGTTCACCTGCTGGGACTGAGCCTGCTTTCTGCTGCCAATCAAACACTGACAGGGATGCACCTGTCTGGCTGCTGAGAAAGACAGAGACTATCCCCGATGTAAGCCACTGTTCCTTCCTTCACCCCTAGTTCTGCACCAACCAGGGACCACTAGCTGCAATTTCAGTTAGACTCTAATATGACATGTCATCCCAGTGTGACACCAGAGGAGAAGTTGGGTTATCATAGCTGCTGTTCAGAGTCATGAATGTAAAATTCATGGAAAGATATACAGCGGCTGGGTGAGCCGCACGAAGGAGCAAACAAAATGAGATAAAACACATTCAATATTTAGAAAGAGAAAGCTTTAAAAAGGAGCAAGTAATGCATTTAGGGAAGGAAGAAGACATTTGAGAGGAGGGCATTTTAAAGGCTGGTCAGGTCCCATTGCTTGGTCAGAATTCATTGATTGTTGGTCAGACTTGAAATAACTAAAAGCAGGCAGGATAGCAGACACACTAGTGGATGTATCAACATCAAAAGCACTTCATACCATTACGGTTGCAGGGGGACATTAATGAGATGAGGAATACCTAGCCCATAAAAGGCTGCAGGTACATGCATAGAGAGAGCCAATTACGGTAAAAGATTTCATTTCATTAAAGTAAATTGTTTATCCAGTCAGAGAAAATTTAGAGCCCAGGGAGTAGAAAAAGATCATTCCAGAGTCGTGCAATTTTCTTTTCCCATTGCTGTTACAGTGTGACTCATCCTTCCATTCGTCACAGTGTTGCAGGGCTTTAAAATGATTAAAGAAAGCTGAAAAATACCCCGCATACCCCTCAGAAAAATAACAAAGCTTCCAGCTTCCACGTGTCTATACGAAGCCTAAACAGAAACCGATAATACATTAAACGTTATTGGGATTATGTGAGGCCAGCCTCAACTGCCAGTGGTCTTAAAATTATGCAAAAGTCATTAAGTTTTCTTTTCATAAGCAGGAAGAAAATGATAAGATGCCAAGTTCAAAACATGTATTGGGTTAATCTAAATGAACCAAGCTTCCATATAATGTCTTTTGAGAGTAATTAATGTTTGGCTAACATACCAGATTCAGATATTTGCTGTGCATAGATAAAATCTTAATTCAGATATAAACAAGCTGCTGGGAAATAGTATCAAATTCGTATGAATAAAGTGGCCACTGTCGCTCCGCTTTCAATCAGTACAAAACAAACACATTTAGATATAATCAGTACATTAACTACTAACGTAAGGTACGGTCAACTGTCTTCTACAAGGAATAAGTTAAAAGAGACCTATATTTGATGAACGGGCTCGTTGCATCTTTCACCTCCTATGTTTCCACCAGGTTCATGTTCTCATTTGCCTCCTATCATCTGTACAGCTAATATGAAAATTCTCAACACTCACACTACCGTCGGAAGCACACGTCCGAATGACTGGATAGCGTCACATTCAAAATGTTGGAGGGATGGAGAAGACAAGTTCTAATCTGCTCTCTCACACTCACACACACACACACACACACACAAAATAGAACCTACATTGCACTGAACAAACTTTCACAACATTGATCATGCCGGGCTACTTAATGCAGTTAAGTGGATGGACATTTACTAAGAGGCCCCAGTTCATTTTACGCTCTACCAAATTTTTATTCACTGATAATTTAGCTCATTACCAGTGGCAAAAGCAACATATGGCATACCTCAAGGATTAATTCCTTAGTCTTAACAATATTTTGTTCATGAGCTATTGATTCTGGAAGTTCAATCCAGATCTCTTGCATAAGATTCAGTGTACTTTAAGCACTGAGTAGAAAGCCAGCGTTCCTCTCAACATTTATCCAGTGGGCAAATTAATAAAAAATAAATAAATAAAAAAATAAATAAAAGCAAAAACAAAACAACAGCGCAAATAATGGATGTTTCAGATTGATTAATTACCCGTCATAGCTAGTCTGGTTGTTTTTCCATTACTCACTAAAAGTTTTTCCTAACAGTGCAGCACAAAAAGGAAAAATAATCAGTCATTATACCAATAATATAATCAAAACTGTTTCCTACAACCCTCTGGCATTTTGATTCATATTTTTCATATGCTGTGGAGGCTGACAGGCAACTTATACACTTCCATGTGCCATCGTGGAAGAAAGTGTGTAGAGCTGAAATTTGTTTCTGCGGCACTGAACTTGTCACCATCGATAATCATATCCCAAGTTGAAAACAGCAAGCGTCAGAGAATGACAATAATTTCACACCGGGGGACTCTTTACCGGACGTTACAGCTTACAGAGTATGACATATCTGCAAGCTAACTAACTTCCATTTCATGCAACCATATTGTGACGTAGAAATAAACAGAATACTCCCTGAACAGCAAGTTAGATCGGATCTGAACTGATTTCTGCTTCGGCAAATAAAAATAAATTCAACCTTACCTCGAGTGAAACGTTGGCCTTGTTTTTTCTATTGGATATCTGTTGTGTTCGTGTTATTGACTTATTAAAGTAAAAGACAAAAAGAAATTAGGACCGCTATCATTTACATTCTGTTTTTATGTGGAGCTGAAAAAAATGAATGTATAGAAACCTGCAAATTTGTTAGAAAAACTGTTGATGAATTGTTCCAGTCAGAATGAGTTCCAGAGCATTTTCCTGAAAGGGTTGGCTACAAAGCTGCAGTTAGCTTAGTTAGCTTTGTTCCTGAGTTTAGTCAATTTAACTAAGATAAACTTAGTCTGGTTTAGTCAAGCAACAGATGGAGAGCAGGACCCTGCAGCACAATTATCTGGGAACTCTGTACAACAGACAGTTTTCCAACTCAGCTATGATTGTTCCATGTGATTCAGGCTGGTACACAAAGCATGCGAGTCACTTAAATGAATGCCTTGTGTGATTATAGCTTTCGGCGTCTCCAATATGGCTACAGTTGACCCCAAAAGGTTTAATCTCATTAATAACAGCTACTTCGGCTTGCACTTAACAGAGAATAAGAGAGAAAACGTGTGACTTGATGGGATGCCTGCAGTGCAAGTAAAGAACTTTAAGTACATTTAAAAACTGAAAAATAACATCTTTTGTAGAAAAAGAACAGAAAAACAAAAACCACAATCATTGGCACCCTGTTGATGAATCACAACAAGTGCTCCATTTTATATGTTCACGTGACCTGAATTCATAGCCGATGGTTTAGTGTTTGTCACAAGACACGAAAACTGTCAGAAGGCATCAGAAATGCCATCATGAAAAAACACCATTACAAAAAGCAACAAAACGTTAACAAGAAGATTCATAAAACTACACATCCTCACACTGCTCTGGGCTAATCAGAAAATGAGATCATTCAATCAAATTCAAAGACCAATCCAAAGACAGCTGACAGGAAAGTGGGCTGATGGTTTGATTGATGCAAGTAACCGAAATGTAAAAAGTTAAATGGCCTTTCCCTGTTGAAAATATAAGTCAGCATTGGGGAACAACACATTTTAAGACCGCAGCCGACCAGTTGTTATTGTTGCTATTCACATGTAAGATGACTGAGAACCTTCACATGCGCCGCCGAAAGCTGCAGGTTCGTTCGGCAGAAATGCGAGGGAGAAAAATCACATGCATCGTGCGCACGCTTGCGAGGGTGTTCCGGCGATGCTTTCCATGGAATTTCACCACGTGTTGCTCTATCCAAGGCGAACTGCTTTCTTTTTTTTGTAAAACCAAATTCGCTTAGTTGGAAACAGTGGGGAGAAGTTGAAGACGAGTTCAGCTCAGCTTGTTACTGACAACCAGAGGGAGAGGATGCAGGCAGGGCTGGTCAGTGACTCAGGAGCAGGAGATACAGATGGTGTCAGATTGGCTGATTTCATACCACAAAAAAAAAATTAACAAATAAATGGGGGGGCTGTGTACTACCCAGCCCTTATGCAAACTCAGAGGAGCTTGAACAGATATTGATTTTTGAGTTTTACCTGCCTTTCTGCACAGCCATCGGTTCATGAACTTCCACACCCGATGTGCATTTTCCCATGACACAGGTGAACATTGACTACTTCCCTTTCTATGGCAAAAGAACCTTGTTTGAGGATGTTTTTCACGCCGAGCTTCATTAAACCTGCCTTGTGTTTCAGCTTAATTGTCTCCGGCCGTGCAGGGCACCCTGACAAACACTATCAGCATCCAAGCATGTAATGGATTGAGGCGAATCCCACAGACTGACAGAGGGACAGCGGGTATCGCCGGTGCTCGGGTCTGCACTTCAGCTGAAAGCTGCCGACCGGAAAACAACAATGACACAGAGGTGATGTGTACGGCCACACACCAGCGGCTCCTAACTCAGGGCTGACATAGCCGTTTCACAGAAAACACAGATGAGCAAAGTATGCACAGTTTACAGTGCACTGTCAACACAACCGACTTTAAAACGGCCATATGCTACACAGCTCAGCAAAATCTTCAAATTCATTCTATGTTTTTTATTTGAATTTCAATGCTCTATGGTGTCTTTATGAATGATTGAGGAGGCAGAAATGGAAATAAAGACATGAGCCGACCTGTTTTCTGGATGAAATCCAGACAGTGCATTGATTAGAGGCGGGATTAGCGGGCCCAGCGCGCAGCCAAAGCCGGAACAGAGAAAAAGAAAAACAATTCAGCACATATATACCAGAGGTAGAGCTGCATGTTTTTAAGAAATGCAAGTCCATTGTCCCAAAAACAAACCTGCTCTATTCATAACAGGGTTGATGCTTTTCTTGTCCTTTTATACTTCCTAAAGCTGGACATGCTCACAGGAGAAACACTGCACCCAGAAGAGGGAACATGTCTGTAGCGGTCCAAAACAAGGAATCAAAGGGCTTGAACAAAAACATGTGCTTAAAATAACAATTGTGAGTATTTGCAGAATTAAATTCCAATCCAGGCAACACCAAATCAAAATCCAAGTCATGCTGCTGCAGTGGCATTTCAATCAAGGTTTGCTGCAGTACTATGACTCATCTTCTCTTCTTGCCTCCTGTTTCTTAGTTGTCCCACCGTCTGCAACTCTCTATTGTTTACATCTCTCCTCCTCTGATCTTTCAGCCCTCCCTTCTCTCCAATTCATTCCTTGGCTGTGACTGGTGGCACTTACACAGCCTGACTGCAGTCTGTTTCCTGAACTAATAGGGGTCACATTAGCCTGGCAGGAAACACAACGCCATTATGGAAATACTCCGTCAATTACTGGGCAAAGAATAAACACCCTCTCTGTCATTTTTGACTCACACTTGCGTGGGACTAATGGCAGTGATGCATGGTTGTTATCTTCTGAAGGGCACCTTATCTGCATCTCCTGGAGGAACACACAGGTATTAGAGCGTTTCCCCAGGCAAACAAAGAATCTCAACATAAAATTTTACTAGCCACTTACTTATGGGCAGGGAAAATGGATTCCAGTATCCAAACACCACACAGCTTTAATGGCTCTTGTGTATTGACGTTACTTTCAGAATGTCATCTGTAGACGTAAACGACGACAACTGTTGGAAGTTGCCATGTGTTACCAGTCCTGTGATATCAAAGCCCAAGTCTACATCTCTGATATTACCACGGCAACAAGGCTGTGGAAAAGTCAAAATAATGTCTCCTTAATAATGACCATTTTCTATTAAGCTTTTACACCCAGTTCTAATAGGAATTCAATTCTAGGATAAGGTTGGGACAAAGCAATGCAAGTTTGTTTCCCAGTTCCATAATGGTGTGAGAATTCATGTTCATTCACTATGTTGTGAAACCATGTGACAGATTAAATATCTAAAGTATCTGGCTAGTCTCAAGGAAACTCAAGGGAATGAGGAAGTTCAGGGAAGAGGTGCGTGTACTGAAATACCTCTGGGTACACGTTCACTTCCTTGTTTGGAGTTATTTGAGAAGACTGTTGCCACTCTCATTTCAGTGCAATAAACATTAAATAGAGGCAAGGGAACACAAAAAGATACTCTAAGGCTGCGGCTACACGAAAACGTTTTTCACTGTAAACGATACTTTTTCTTATCGTTTCACTGTCGCGGCCACACGGAGCCGGCGTTCTCACTACCCCAAAACTATAGTTTTTGAGAACGGGTTCCAGAGTGGGAAAGTTTGAAAACGAGGTCGTTTCGTTTCCATTATTACAGCGAAAACGTTTTTGCGTCAGTGAAACGTTGACGCTGTGAGACTTCTCTATTGTCTCACAGCGTGGTGTGACACAGTGGCGTGTGTACTGCATCGTTTCATCGTTTTCATCCGTTTTCGTCTGGACCTGAGTCTTTACAGCAGCGTTGCCGTGTGGTTGCAAGAATTTTCGTACCTGTTTTAAAAAAAAAAAACTTGTTTCGTTTCCATGTAGCCATAGCCTAAAAGACTCGTACACTTCCTGTTCCTTCTCTGTGTGCGCAGTCAAAGTGCTCTAAACCTTTTTGTGGATAGATTCAAACTGAGAGTACCTTGCAAGGTTATCAGTCCAAGTAAGCAGGCCAACAACTAAATGCCTGATAGTATCAGTCCCATTCCAGTTTCTGTTTTTCTTAAGCAGTCTGGCCTAACAACTCTGATGAAGGTAGATTCCCATCTACTTGCTTAGATCTGTATCTGACAGCAAACAAAAATGAGTTTTGTCATTTTGGTTTAAATTAAGGTCCAACTGTGTGATCATAATAAAAATACTAACTTTTACTTTGGCGCTGAACCAGGTTACACGGCCTTCTGTTGCCGTGTAACTGGAAATCCAAGATAAATTACTTCATTAAAAAGGAAATTTAAATTAACTGAAAAAAAAAATGCATGAAGCCAGTGTGATACCCTTTTCATATGCAGATTATCATCTATACATACACACACATATATATATATATATATATATATATATATATATATATATACACACACACACACACATATATATATATATTTTATTTTTTTTTTCCCTAAAGATGGGTAAACCCACTAAAAGCAGGTGTCCCTGTGTATCTTGAGTATCTTTTTCCCTGTGCTAAAAGCTACACATGTCCTCACAGAACTGGAGTCATGTTAAATAACTACCAAGAAACAAGCTTCTAAGCCATGACAGCATGAAGGAATGGCATTAGACTGTATTCTACATCCTGTGGTGGACCACAATTTATAATGAACACAACTTTCTGAGATAATTAGACTAGTTTATCATTCATGAGTGGACTGTGGCTGACTGCCCCACACGGCAGGACCAACAGGGAGCTATCAGCTGACATAGACTGCTAAAATTGATCAAGTCTTTAAAAATGTATTTTATATATATATATATATATATATATATATATATATTTTTTTTTTAAATATACATCTAAAAGTTGTTGCTATCCATTGATGAACCTAGAAGCCAGATGCTGTCTTTGGTAAACGTGTGTTTTAAAAGAAAAGGTTAGCTGTACACACCAAACCAAAAACATGCAAACAGGAGTATGTGGCTGACCCAGTCAGATAATCTATTCAAATCCCCAACCCCATCCATATTTGGTTGTATATATGCATAATTTAGCATAATTTTCTTTTGTGGTCTTTAATTTTGTTGCGAGAGTGTGCCGCTGAGAATAAACTGTTACATGTAGCTCTACTCTGCCATATTTAGCTGACCCAAAAATGGGCCATTGGTATTTGCGCTCATTGGTGTCCCATCTGTAAGTAAAAGAGAATGGAGAAGAATGGAGGGTCGAAGCTGATGCGCTGCTGAAGCGACTCAGTCAGCAGCAAAGGAGGTCACGTGGTCGGAGTGGCCCATGGGAGGACGGTGAGAAAGAGCTTGCATGCTGGAACCCACTGCTCTACCAATCACACCATCATCCCTTAGACAATTCCATGAAGCCGACTTGCCACGGACACCATGTGAGCCACCCGTCTTTAGCAGCCGAGTGAGGATGTCTCTTTTGCGTCACTATTGCATGAATTACGTGTTAAAAAACAACAGTCAGGGTGTCACCAGTCAGCCAGCCAGCCAAAAAAAAAAAAAAAAAAAAAAAAAAGACTCCCAACTGTCTCCCTTCTGTACCACAAACTGTATTTGGTCTTCTGGTGACTCCAGTTGCGTCTTCTGATGAGCACAGTCGAACTGCAGTTCACCTTTTGAAATGTTTTCTCTTTTATCTTATTGTATGCGATATCAAAGAACTCTTTCTCAGTGAGTTCTTAGTGACTGGTTGAACACATTTATGCAGCACCGAAACACAGTGTTATAAAAAAAAAAAAACAGACAAACACTGATAAGATGTCACCATCATAAACAAACTCTTTAAAAAAAAAAAAAAAAAAAAAAAGGTAACAAAACTCCAGAGAAGCCCAGAGTTCAATGATCCAAAACATGACAAAAGGACATGCTTGGAATTTTAACTCCTCTACCAACTCATTTAACATTCCAATCAGTGGTGCAAATGCTACCAGAGAAGCACTCCAATCCCCATAAGCTCTTACAACTGTTAGGAAAGTGCTAAGTGCCCATTGCATAATGCTAAATAAACTACAACCACCATTAACTCAAAACAAACCTCTGCTATCCTCCTTTCCCATTTCCGTCAGAGTGTACATGGAGGCCACCCATGATGACATCCGTGAGATGAACAAAGAGAAAAGCCTCCATTTTCCAGCAGAGTTGCTTCTGGCAAGGTACGTAGGGGAGCTAGAACACTGTCAGTCTGAGTTAAAGACATGTACGCTGTCGCGTTGGGGACTACTCTCTGCTGAGTCACTTCACTGTGGGATATTGGGTTGACAGAGACAAATGCCCGTGGTGTGTCAGTCAAAAATGACCCCATCCCCTTGCTGTGATTCAATTATTTTTCAAGCAGTGTCTCAGAGTGGAACCAAAGGCAATTTTGGCACAACTTCAGTGATGGGGCCAAATCAGATTTTAGTTTGCTGACAGTTTCGTCATCCTCCCATCAAGTTACGTGTCACTGGCTTTCTGATGCATGTCATCTGGCTGTCATGTTATCCCTCCAATCACAAGGCGAGAGATGGACCCATAACATGGCCATAATTTGGCTCGACAGCCATTCGGATGATGTTTTGACATTAAAGTAATGTTTGCAGATTTATCAGAATATCTCGACTTGAGCAGAAAACTCATTCCTCTTAAACCAATATGAAGGAGACGGATTGAAGCACTATGAAATAAAAAAGCGAAATGAGTGTGTCCGCCCTTATTCATCCCACTCGTATAATCGCTGACGTGTCACGTGGTCAGCCCCTGAGCCAACTGGGACGGAAGGAAAGGGGAGGTTTGTTTGTTGATCTATTCAAGGGAGGAAGAGACATGATGGGGTCATTGGGCTGGGTTCCTGTGGCTTAGCATAGCAAATCCTGTAATCCTCCAACCAGTCGCATGGCGCTGTTTCCTGAATGTAAAACCAAGCCCGCCCCGCTACCATGTAAGCTAGATCCTATGACCGCTCCACGTTCGTCTTCTCTTGTCGTTCACCTGCTCTTTTGAGAGGACTGCTGAGGACGTTTATCCTCCATAAGTGTCTTTTAAGATGATCATGATTAGGCAGTGGGATAACAGAGAAGGGAGCCTGAGAAAAAGCGATGAAAATCACAGAGAAGAGAAAATGAATCAGCCCTCGGGGTATTTATACCTAAACGAGAGAGGGCAAGAGGCAAGCCGCTTTATGGCCTACAGTCTGTCTGTTTGATCACTGTGGTAAACACCTAGTACGCACATAACTGTAACCCTCTTGAGATGTAAACATGTGCCATTTCTAGCAAATTGCTCCTTACATAAAGCATTGGGGATGCATAAAAGCTCTGTCATGCTCTGAGCTCTCTCAGCCATCATGTAAACAGTGTTTTAAGCCATGTTATACTTACAAACTGTTCATTTTCAAGAGGATAACTAAAATCACATCACAACCAGAGGCAACAAATCAGAACTGTTAACAACTTGTTATCATCTAGTTGTTTTGTTGCGGATCCAAGACCCCCCCCCCCCTTTTAACACTTCTGTCACCATTTGTCTCCTACATCTATATTTGTTTTGCAAAACTTCCAAAGCATCCATCCTTTGCCAAAGAACCTGCATAACCAAAAAAACTATCACTGCGACCTGTGAAAGATAAACACTTGCATTCGGCTTAATCATCTAGTCGTTTATTGATGTTACTGAGGCTGAAACACAAGTGCTCAGAAGCATCCGAGGGGATTTCTTTTTTACCGGATTCTAGATTAAAGTATATTTCAGGTGTGACTTCAACTATTACCGTGATGAATGAAAATATCATTATCCACAGCAAAAACTCCAGCAATTCTCAGATTTCTGTTGCAATGGGAAAAACGTGCACTTTTCACTTCAAAGTAAAACTGTTCGTCATAATATATATGATGACCTGAACTCTGGATCCTTAGAATTATTCTTGTGTGTTTTAAAAGATGAAATCTGAATCTCAATGAAAAAGTATTTTTTTTGTTTTGTTTTTTTAAATGGGTCACCATTTCAAATAACTTTAAGAAAAGTTTCGTGGTTTCAGCCTCAAATGTGAAAATATTTGCTTTTATTTAGTCTTCTATGAAAGTAAGCTAGAATAAGTTTCGGTTTGGATCTTCAGACAAAACGATACATCTTGGGATGTTAGCTTAGCATTTGAGATATTTTTCCTCGCTGGTTTTCTCTATGTTTAGAGGCAGACCACATGGACTGATCATTTATAAGGAAAGTGACCTAAAAACCCCAAAACCATTTATTCCAACAGTCTTCAGCACCATTAGTGGCACCTGTAAGAAGACAAATCAAGTTACCATATTTACGCATTACCATATTATGGCTGGGATTTACAGGTTAGCTGTTCAGCCGAAGTTTTTACTTTCTCCTTTATCAGCTTATAGAGAAAACTGATTTTGTTAGTCTTCACTAAAACTGGCGTTTTGAAATGCATGTAAATATATTAGTCCGGCCAAAATAATACAAAAGTCGAGCTTTCTGAAACCGGACAAAGACACATAAGTAATGAGGTTGAAGTTTGAATCGCTCCCACATGCACACAGTCAACCAGACTCAAATGGGCCGTGGCACTCCATAAACTTGCCAAAGCTCCATGTTTTAGTTAAAACAGCAGAGTAGTGTACTGATACAGCCAAATCTCCAAGAAAATTCGTTCACAAATTTTTCAGCTTCTTTTATCAAGTCGATAAAAGGGATCAGAAACTGCGATTGAAAAATCAGCTTGTTAAGGCCTCTTAAAGCATTTCGAGACCGCCACTCTGCTCTGATAAAATTCTGATTTTAAAACTGCGTCATCAGCTAACAAAAATCACCGTTCAAGTAACCTAAAGACAAAGTCTGAGCAGTGAATTCAGCTACACTTCCATGTACAATGATCTCCACCTCAACGTTGAAAAAAAACAGTGAAAACCTTGAAAGTACACAGCATAGTAGCGTCAGTGGCACGATTCATCTCTCGACCATGAGATCAATTACAAAACAAGGGTCCACCTAAATCTCTCAGTCATGTTGTAAGCATAGCTCGACTTCCCTGTTTTCATTGCAGTCAACACTTTTTCCCCCACACCAGATTATCGTTCCCAGTTTGCCTCAGTAAGCCTTAAATTCTTCTTTATTCTTTTTCAAGACAACAGCCTCTATTGCACAACTCTCTGTCTTCACCAGTGATGATGCTCTGAACCCCCCCTCCAAAAAAACAGAACCATATACATTAAAAATGAAAAATTACACAGGCTGGTTATGTGGCACTGTTTGAGACCCAAGAACAACCAACTGTGAGGGACGCAGGATCAGTCATTTTCCATTGAGCTGCAGTGCTTAGAAACCACAGAATCCCAGTGGATTCACTTATATAGCTGCATGGAGCCTCCTCAGAGTTAAACAGCTTTACCTGCCCATCGTGGAGGGCCAGACTGGGTCAGAGTAAATCAGTCCGCCTTAGACAAACAGCAGCTGCTTAACACTGAAAATATTTTTCACAGAATACATTTTCAGGAAAACTACCTGGCAACAAGTGAGATCTGCTGTTAGGAATTCAACATTTGTTTTCCTCAGGGCAGCACAGAGGCTCTACCTATGTGCGCGTATGAATTAACGAGCTTGCAGAGATGGATGAGATGCAGCTGTTGAAACCCCACAAGGCCGTGGGGAACGTTACGTCCTTAGCATGTTAGAAGAAGAAACAAAAAAAATAAACTCAAAAGCATTAAAAGGCACAGTTTGATGTGCATGAAAACACAAAGATAAGGAAATATTCTAGACAAATTGAATTTGTTCCTTTTTTTTTTTTTTCCTTTTTAAACAGCATGTATGAAATCATGAAACATGAATATAGTTCAGTTTCATCAACATGAATATCTGTACCGTAATCAATTGGTAACAGCAAGCACTCGCTGATGATGGCTGGGTGAGAGATTAATCAAAGCCAGCAGGACCATGCATAATTTGATCATAAGAGTCATCCCTCAAGGTGTACAAGTGTGCGGGTGTGTGTCACCAGTGTGTTTTACAGCAGAGACGTTTCTTGGCATGTCAAACAGGCTCTCAATGAGAGAATTTACATTTTGTATATCGGAAACTATTGGTTGATCTAACAAATGGAGGAGCTATAAATCAGGATTATGTATTTCTGTGATAAATGGTTCATCGTTCAGTCTGAGGGAAAAAGAAATACCATTTTTTGTACGCTAATATGGCGCAAAGGAAACAAATGCAGTTCATATTCTTACTTCTGAGGCTGGAGTTTAATATCTTTAATTTTTTGATGAAGAAAAAAAACGATTGGTAGTAAAGATTTATGGCAGTTTGAGATTGGGATCAGTAACGAACCAGAGGACAAGACAAAAATCTTCCTTTTTTTTCCCTCTCCTCCTCTGTGTCTCACATTGATTACTTTGAATGTGAATCATTTCTTTTCATCTTCTGACTAGTTTTACTATGAGATATCAAATATAAAGGAAAAACAATCAGCTCAAATGATGCACCAGGAATCCAACATGTGTTTTACCTACCACACCCCTCAGACATTCAACAGATGATGCAAAGCTAGAGTAAAATAATAATAATAATAATAATAATAATTAAAAAAAAGGGAAAGGGAAAGGGAAAACCTCCAGCTCCCTCTGCTTTCCAGTCTCTCCGAACTGGAGCAAACGGCCGCGCACACATGTTCAGCGCTGGCAGTCTGAGCAACCTGACCCCTCGCTCCGGACTGAGATGTTTTATTAGGATGTATAATGAGAAATGAGAGAGCCTGGACAACATGCTGTACAGGCTTCCTCCCATCATACCCTGGAGGCAGCTCATTCTGCACCTTATGGGACGATACCTTATTGCATTATGCAATGTTGTAATAGGCTTAACTACGTACTGCTTTGCAGGGGAGGGGAGGTTTTGGCCTCACTCAGATGACTCACTTCATTAAGTCTACCTTCCTCTGAGCTCTCTAGTTGCTGAGGGCTGAACTTTCCACACTCCTACACAAGCACGGGACCTCATAACAACTGCTGTGGGATTAGACACGCCTTCCTTTGTTTGTTTGGAATCATTCAGTTTTAACTTCTTACATTTTTGTTGCATTTCCTGCCTTTGTTTCACTTCTGTGTCATTCACTTACTGTTTCTTTTGTTGTTTGGCATTATCCCTGCAGGACAACTCTCTCACAACCCGTTGCGTTCATAGACGGAGATCAGGCTGACACACGGCTGACCTACTAACGCTAAAGGTGAAATATACATGAGCAGCACCTTTCATTCACACAACTACATTAAAAGTGCATTAAAAAAAAAAAAAAAAAAAGCAGGAGGCTGCGCGTCAACAACGACCCTCTGTGTGGATTTCACCTGCAAACGCGACAGGACTCAGCATCCGAGCGCAACTATTTTTAAAACCATCCGGCCGCCATCCACCAGCTGCACGGAAACGCAACTCTTTGCAAACATTAAACCTTAATAAGGATTCGACTTATCCGGCCACACGCTGATATAAGCCGAACAATCGTATCGCAAACGACCAAAAAAAAAAAAAAAAAAGAACAAACGCCGCTGCGCGTCGGCACTTACTTTCAGAGGGTCATAGCGCGACGTCCCGCGTCAGATGCTCGCAGACACACACTCGGGCGGGCTCTCAGGTGAAATGTTTCTTCATCAGGCGTGTGCCGTACCGGGAATGTACACACGGGCAGACATGCGGAGTCATTTGACCTTCCCCCAATAGAAACTACCATCGCTCTTACGTAGGAGAGGGGAGGAGCGGACCATACCAAGCAGGCGTCCCAGCAAGGCCAGAGAGAGGGAGGGGGTGGGGGCACTGTCATCCGAGGATGTAGTGCAGGGATGAGACTGACACAGGGCCGGCAGAGGAGGAAGACGCAAATGGATCTAGTGTGTGGAAGCGGAGGCAGACGACAGGCTCAGTTTGAGCTTTAATGGGTAGTTTAATGTCATTTCAGTGTGTCTGCAGCCAATAGTCCAAGTCTATCCCTCCCCCCTCAGCGCACATAATCTATGGGGCCTGCATCCTTTTTGATTGACTTTAAAACATAATTAAACTCAATAAAAAAATACTCTAACTGCATCGCTTCATGTAGAATTCACTAGGCATCCTTTATTTGAGTAAAACCGCCATGGAAAATATCTAGACTTATCAAAATATGCTTAAAAGTACTCCACTGTTATGTGCAGAGGGGCCTCTTTTAAGCTTTGAAATATTACACGTCACTCGAGCAATATTTTTTCATTTTCATATGAAAGACAACTTGTTTAGGTTTATAATGGCTCTACGCAGTAAGTTCAGTGAAGGCTACTTTTCCACATAGTCCAGCTTGTGTTTTTGTGCAAGTTGGCTCACTGTAATGCCTTACAGAGACACTTGACGGTCCTGAACACCTGGGTGCTTCACCTGAGTGAAGTTAAGCCGTCTATTGTGAGCAAGATCAATTATGTGTCCACCGATCACCCACAATATTATGACAGCCTGCTTGATAATGAGTAAATCCTCATCGTGAGCTACCTCCGACCAGTTAGAGAGAGGGCAAAGAACACCTAAAAGTGCCCTGTAATTTCTTAGATATCTGCAACAGATGCTTTGGGCCCTGTGGTTTG
The DNA here is from genome assembly GCF_027942865.1 of Odontesthes bonariensis. Lineage (NCBI taxonomy): Eukaryota > Metazoa > Chordata > Actinopteri > Atheriniformes > Atherinopsidae > Odontesthes > Odontesthes bonariensis. Next base: position 9,433,737 of record NC_134510.1, read on the forward strand.
GGGTGGGATCTATATGGTTTTGATTTGCTTCACACAGATGCCATCAGTTCACATTAGATTGGTATCTGGGTAGTTTGGAGGCTGGATGAGCACCTTAGATGCTTTTTTTCATGTCCTCTGTACCCTTCCAAAGCAGCTTTTGGCTGACTCACTGCGGTCCTGTTTGGAGAGGCTGCTAATGTAATGGAAGTGCTGTTGCCATAAGTGGAGTGAAACTGATCTACAAAAGTGTTGAGGTTGGAGACAAGAGCAAAAACACCATTTATGCGAATACAGGTTTTCCTAGCTGAACATTGTCGGTGTTTTGTCTTTTTGTTTACCATCCAGCCTATTCCAGCTGTCATCAGGTGAGTGGTGGTAAACACTCTGGACAGGTCACAAGTCCATCACAGGGATAATCAAACAACTAAACTTAACTTCATATTACTCAGCCTGTAAAAATATATACACTATATTGCCAAAAGTATTCAGTCACCCATCAAAATAGTAAAAAAGCACCTAGGCACGCAGACTGCTTCTACCAACATTTGTGAAAGAATGGGTCGCTCTCAGGAGCTCAGTGAATTCCAGCATGGCACCGTGTTTGGATGCCACCTGTGCAACAAGTCCAGTCGTGAAATTTCCTCGCTACTAAATATTCAACAGTCAAGTGTCAGTGGTACAGCTGAGGCGCATAGTACGCAAAGGTCGCCAACTTTCTGCAGAGTCAATCGCTACAGACCTCCAAACTTCATGTGGCCTTCAGAGTAGCTGAAGAACAGTTTCATGGAATGGGTTTCAATGGGTGAGCAGCTGCATCCAAGCCATACATCATCAAGTGCAATGCAAAGCGTCAGATGTAGTAGTGTAAAACACGCTGCCACTGGACTCTAAAGCAGTGGAGACGCGTTCTCGCGGTTGCGAGGAGAACGGTACTTCTCTGACTGCATTATGCCAAGTGTAAAGTTTGGTGGAGGGGGGATTATGATGTGGGGTTGTTTTTCAGGCGCTGGGCTTGGTCCCTTATTTCCAGTAAAAAGGAACTCTGAATGCTTCAGCATACCAAGAGATTTTGGACAATATCATGCTCCCAACTTCATGGAGATAGTTTGGGGATGGCCCCTTGCTGTTCCAACATGACTGCGCACCAGTGCACAAAGCAAGGTCCATAAAGACATGGATGAGTTTGGTGTGGAAGAACTTAACCGGCCTGCAGAATTGTCTATAAAGCTGCATAAGTCTCGTTGGCGTGGAAAAAAGTGCCTTGGAATAACATAACTGTTGCTTTTCGATATCATTTAAATGTGTGGCCTTCAGGGAGCAGCCTTACACAATGACTCTCGGGCTGAATGAAGTTATTGTCGTGGCTGTAAAAAAGACAATATATCATATCTTTTCACATCAAAACAGTTTAGACTTTAGACTCTATTACAGGAATATATATGTGAACATAAAAAAAACATGCATTTGAAAAGCTTTTTTTTATGACTGTGCTTCTATCTACATTATTATGTATGTGCTGCTGTGCTGTAACATCGTGGAATACCGTCACGTTGGGCAGGTTGGACCCAAAGCCAGATGTAGACCAAGGCCTCTCGTCAGCTGGATTTACTACACATGGACTTGGTGTCTGCCATGTTGGAGACTGCATTTCTCAAGTATAAATGAAGACTTGTTACTGTATTGATTGATGGTGCATTTCAGCAGCGAGGGGGTGAAATCGATGAGCACCACATGGGAGTCAGAAGACTGATGCCTGTGATGCCTACCCTCCTGAATACCCCAGAGCTCACTCATAAATAAATGAAGACGGTGCATTTTCCAAGAAATGTTCTGCTTTGTCAAAGACAGGCCTTTGTATACCATTTCACTTTGAATTACACACAGAGCAGAGAAGTGCCCGTTAAGATATTAGTGACTTTATACACACTGAGTCCTGTATATTCATGCAACATCAAATCTATTTATGAGAAATTACTTAAGGAGGCGCTTTACTGCAGCAATAACATTTAGTCTGAGTGTGTGTGTGTGCGTGATTAAATTGTGAACAGTCTCACGCAATTAATTAGGTCTGAGACTTATTGAGTAGAATATAAATTTCTCATCTGAGTGACTGTGAGTGAAATTGCTTGTAAGATATTGCTTGTAATATTAAATACAGTTCAACAAAAGTGTTTAAAATAAAACACAACGTGACTTAAGGCTTCTTGCTGAACATCACAGATTCATCGTCGCCAATGAAAGTGGACAGTATTCCAATATGCTGCTGAATGTCTCACTTAAGCAATAACTGTGGTAACAACATGCAAAGCTTTACAGTTGTTATCAACTTTCCCCATCTGGGATTGTGAATTCGTAGGAAAACAACGTGCCTGAATTATATCCAAATTGACACACACAATACATTAAATAGAACTGATGGGTTGGATAAGAAATATTTGGCTGTATTAATCTTTCTTAGTCAATAGCAATTGTTTGATGAAATTGAAATGATGAACTGAAATGAAAACTACTTTATCAATCCTAAAAATGAAATGACTTTGCAGCATAAACAGTTATTAGTCATCAGTGATTCATGTTGTAAAGAAGTCATCTTGTCGATTTATTGCATGAAGAAATGCAACATCTTGCTGCAGACATTGAAGGACTACAGCTTTCTCAAGAAGTAGAGTGTGCTCTGTCCCTTCTTGTAGTGTTGCACTCAGTGTTGCATTTCAAGTTCAGTCTTTTGTTTAGGTGAACACCCAGGTCTCTGTAGTCCTCCGCGACTTCAACCACTTCTCCCAGGATGGAAATGTGTTCAGGGAAATACAGGCTTTATAACTATTGTGAGTAAAAGGCCAAAACAAGGACATATTTCCTTAATTTAGTATCAATTAACGGTGAATCCAGGCAACTAAAAGACTCCAGACAGGCTTTTCAAAGCTGTGCTTTGTCCCAATTACATCTGTATCCTGGCAATCTAAGCTTCAACAGGCTTGTTGTCTTCATCATGTGTCACACTAGTCCTTGTCTGTGCTTAAGGTTTTTTGTAGCTTTTATGGTATTTTATATTTCCACTTGATAAAAAAAGAACACCTTGTTATCTAAAACATTACCATACCGTGTAAAATAAAAAAAGAACAAAATGTGGTTAATTACAGACAAGCGAAGACTGGAAAAGTTGTGCAATGCTGAAAAACACCTGGTCGAACATCCCTAAACCATCTGGGTCAATCTGCAATGGGTCAGTTGTGTGAATGAGTATGAAAACAGGATTTCTGAAAAGCTGAGTCTTTCAGAGGTAGATTCAATATAATGATATAGGGTTAGAATAATCTGTGAACCATTGAATTCTGTTTTCATTAATATTTCATGCGGTATGTGCTTTGGAAATGCCACATTTGAGAGCCCCAGTTTCTAGTTTTACTCAAAAACACACTTTCCCAACAAAATACAAGATTAGAATATGAAATGTTGTCACAGTTCATGACAGGAGTTCCTCCTCATCCAGATTCTGACGTTGAGATACAAATGTTGTTATCAAGTTTATTAAAATAACTTATTTATAAAATTATCATTTAGGAATTTGTATAGTACCCAACGAATAAATCTTAATAGAATAATGGAATGCATGTTGATAAGAATATATAATGACTTCAGGTTGCTTATTCATATCTGAATAACATATATTATTCATATCATAATATAAGCCTACTCAGATCTGATACTCTGCAATCTTAATTTTGAGCATACAATATTATCTCCTTGAAACACACTAAGTCTGGAGTACTTTTACTATAGTTTTGGTTTGTTCCCTTCAGTATTTCTGTCATTTTTCATTTTTAAGGCTTTGTACATCTGAAGATTACCCAGCAGTGACCCACACTGCCACCTCCAATGGCTGAGCAAGTAGTTAACACTCCTGAGGTGGTGCATCATATCACATCATCACTCAATCAGGTGGAGTTGATAAAAGCAAGCCAACAACATCCTGCCAGAAATTGTCCGAATGCACCTGCAGAGCTGCATTTGGTGATACAGATAGCCCAGTACGGAAATATCACCCAGTTAACCTGCTGTATATGTGACAAACCAGATAAGACAAACAGGAAATGGTTTCCCATCCCACTACCGGACTATCTCAAATACAGTTCGATGTCACACGTAGAAAGACTCACGCATGTGTGTGACAATGACTCAATGGGATTTTTGGGAGGGTAAAAAAAAATAAAATAAAAAAATTTAATTTTCAAGCCTTGATATCAGGCAGAGAGCAATGGTAATATGACCTGGGAATGAGCTGAATGTGGCCGGGGACAAACATGTTAGAAGGCATGCCAAAAATGTCAAAATATTAAGTTAATTTGCATTCGGGCCTTGCTATTGTCTCTGTTTTTTTATTGGCTGTCCCATCGCATATGTGATATTTTGGAAAGATGCTGTGTAACTAAGGTCGAAATGCATTTTTTTTTCTCTGAATGTCAGAGCTGCAATGGGATGGGAAGCCTGCAGGACATGACAAAAATGGCCAAGATGGTGTCAAGGTGACCTGGCACTCAAGAAGCGGCTCCCTGTCTCTGTGCACTGGCAGGGAATGCAGCTTGGGGCCAGATACAGTTCATGAGCTGGGCCCAATTAGAATTGCAAAAATGTAGAGAGCAACAAACTCTAGAACACTTTCTGCCTGCTCTAAAGGTCTCAGAAACATCTTGTTAATCCCACAACAAAAAGCAGCTTCAAGGTCAATTCATTTGAGGGGTTTTGCTTTCAAGCATCATCAAAGATCTACAAGAATGAAACGTATTACACCAATAGTTTAAGGATTTGATTTTACAATTTCACAGCACAGTAAAAACAAACAATATGTAGATTTAAAAAAAATTAAAGGGATATTGTTGTAATATTTTTTAATCTTGAAATGTTTTGGAACTTTGGGATGTTACAAGGTGAGAGAAAAAGAGAGCAATAACAGCAAAACATGATAGGTAATCACATTATATCTGACAGCGTTGGGCACTGGGTTAGATTTAGAGCTTTGTCAACAATCAGAGATGAGTAAAGCACTGAACTTTGCTCCTTTAATCCATGGAACTGCAAATACAAGCTTTTAGTCAAATTTGACATCGAAGTGCATGATTTTACATACAAAATACATACATAAAAAAAAAAGTCTTTATTTCTGTCACTGGTCAAGATCTTGTTAATACGTCTAAGGGTCTGGTTACACGGAAACGTTTTTCACTGTAACCGATATTTTTGCTCATCGTTTGGCTGTCGCGGCCACATGGAGCCGGCGTTCCCAGTACCCCAAAACGATATTTTTGGAGAACGGGTTCCAGAGTGGGAAGATCTAAGAACGCCGCCGTTTCGTTTCCATTGTTACAGCCAGAACGGATTTGTTTACATCTGCGTCACAGCCACATGGCCAACGCCAGTGACGTATACACATACGTCAGTGACCAGAACAAAAAGCAGCTTCCATTCAAAATCCGGAAGAAAAAAAAACACAACAAGGACAGACAGCGATCATCATGGACCCCACAACATTGATAGTAGCACTGCTGCAGACACTGCTAACTACAGCGGCGTTGTTGAAGGAACAAATTGAGCTTCATGCTGGTAGAAGTAGGGGCGTGAACACATGTGCATTGCTTCTTCTTTTGTTCTGGTGTAACCGGTGGGGGTGGCTTACAGCGCACATAGAGGTGTGGCGTGTGTACTGCATCGTTTCCAGCAAGCGTGGCGTTGCCATGAGGACCTGATATCTTTACAGAAGCTTTCCTGTGTGCTCGCAATAATTTTCGTACCCGTTTTCAAAAAAACCCTCGTTTCATTTTCATGTAGCCGTAGCCTAAATCTTTGATGGAAGGAGATGGAATAAATCCCAAAGGAAGCAGGCAGAAAAACACTAGAGTGCTGTGACGGGCCACACAGAGGTGATGGCCCGGGGAAACTGTTGAACCAACTGTAGAGACACTGTGGAGAGAAGCAACAGTTGTGCGGCTGTGATTAGACCATCACTCTCTCATTCCTAATTATGTGGAGCTGGAACAGAAGCAAGAGGCTGAGAAGGCCCTGTGTCATTAGCTTTAATCAACCCTGGATACCTTGAAACATAAACAGTCAACCTGACACTGAATCAATACCTGACATTCATTATTTCGCTCCAGCCAGGCTTTTTAATTACTGCAATGAATTCCCTACCTGGCTCAAGTCACCTGCAATCTAAACAATATTCGTTGTTCAGCTTGTGCCATGTCTACACATAAAAAAATGATCAGGGCAATCAGGCTTTATTCCTTATGTGGTGAACATTAAAAGAAATTTTGGAAACGTTTTCAGAATTTTGAGTGAGAACTGAAATAAGGTCTCATAGCCCCCTTTTGGTTACACATCTCTGATGTCTTTTATTGCTTAAAACCATTAAGCTGACACGACATGCATTTTGTGGTGTCTGAAATGTGACGGATAATCATACACAAGAGCACAGGCAGCTGCGAGCCCAGGTGTCAACCACTTGTATGCAGTATGGAGAAGTCATTGCGAGTGATGCCCAATATGATCAGTATGGATGTCACAGTCTCTGTGATGATTTAAATCTGCCCTTTCATGCATGGGACTCATTTATCCCTACATAAAAATGTCAATTTGCAGTGAAGGCAGCTGTCCTGCACAAGATCAGTAAGGTATTATACTTGATGAGGGCGTGATTGGCTGTTGATAAATCAGGGAGGGGATAGCAACAACGGCTCCCAGTGTCAGATGAACCTCATCTTTTAGGTTTCAGGAAGACACTATCTGAGGTTTTCACGTGTTTGGTAACTGACTTCCAGTTTATGTAAGGATGTTTTTTTTCATCCTAAAGTGAGAGATATTCATGCAAAGCCTTAATCCTCCCTCCACATCCTCCTGCATGTGGGATGCAGCAGCCCCTGCAGGCCAATTCTTGTACAACAATAACTGCTGTGTGTCTACAGCTTCTGCAAAAAAGACAGAAACAGATTGAAAAAGACTGATACAAGTCTGCAGTAAAAAAAACAACAAGAAGAAAAAACATTCAATTAAGCGGGCAAACAAGTGTGTTGATATGCAGTATGCATTCAATAGCAGTTCCATATATGACCTTCTATTTATTACCTTGGTAGGTCCATCTGGTGGTCAAATAAACTGTAATATTCATACCAGTTCTAATATGATCACAACTAAAATACTATTAATACTAAAAACAACAATAATTATGACGTTTTTGATTTATAAATGAATATTTAGTATAAGATAGTGCATTTATAATCAAGAAATCAAATAATCTAAAGGAAAACGTTAACGGACAAAGTGGAACACAAAGCAGGATGACCCGTGGGAGGATCAGTTTACGTCAAATTCAATGGAACGCGAAATAGAGATGTTTGTCCCTCGCCGGCCCCTATACCTCCTTTAGGAAGTCAGGAAGTTGCAACTAGAATTCATTCATTCAGTACAATTCATATACTTGGTAATTGCTTTCTTTTCAGAATGCGTAGAAGACCCGAAGCTCAGTCAACAAGCAGTGAACCTGCCAGTGCTGATAAAAAGGTAAAGCAACGCTGACGGTAGCCGCCTGCTAACAGCAGCGCGTGACATTTCAGCTTGCTAACAGTTAACTATTGCGATAGTTAACTGCCTCCAGAAGACTTTGTACGTGTCAAATGCTGCTAAAGTTTATCTGCCACCGAATTTCTCAATTTTCTTATGTGCAGCAAAGAACAATATCCGTCATTTATCCTTAATTTTGGCCGAAGAGAAAAAAAAGAAGCTGAATTCCCTTTAAAAGAACACCATTAATAATTTCTTTGAGTGTTACTGTTTACTTGCCTCTGTACCAATTCCTTCTGTTCGTTTAAGCAACCCATTCACATTCAAAATTATTCAGGTTATTAAGACAATAGCTTTTGACAACAATTAACTTTCCCCCAACCCTCCTTGCATTTAAATATTGCTGCATTCATATTTTTTCACTACTCCATTTATATTGCTAAATTGACGGGTACATAATATCTGGATGTACAATATCTGGATATACGTTTCTGTTTGCTCAATGAAAAACACAGTAGTCAGGCTAATGGGTTGATAATGTTTTTTTTCTTCTTTACATAAAATAGAATCTGGATCAAAGACTGCACAGCCAAACTGTGGCTAAAGGCAGCTTCTCCTACCTCTCCGTGCTCCTCAACATCGGAAAGTGTTTACTCTTGATCGTCATCGTTCCTCCATTCCTTAACTATGCATCGCTGCAGAGAGAAGCGCAGATGCTTTTGCCCAAAGGTTCTCTCAGCTCAATTTGTTATCAACCTGCAAAACAGATTTTAATCTTAATGTGTTACTTAAGCAGCTTCATCTGGTCATCAGGTTGATAAAGTTCATAAAACTGAATGAGAAGCACTGAGCGAGACATAATTTTTTCTTTGTGTTTTTTTCCTTCTACATCCAGATGGCCTGATTGTTGATGTTGGTTTGGGCCAAAATATGCATCTATTGTGTAAAGGACGAGGAAGACCAGTTGGTAATAAACCAATCTACCTTTTGGACAAATGGATTTACTTGTTTCTGTTGTTTAGCTGACCCCTGATTTGTCTGTTTTTCTTCAGTTATACTGGATTCACCAACTGGAATGTCCTCAGATATTTGGCTCCATGTCCAAGACAGCGTTTCCTCCCTGACAACGGTAGTGAATTGACATCACAATTGTGCATGAAATTAAATGAAAGCGTTTTGACAATTTACACTGAAATTAAAATGAATGATGCACTGAAGGTAGATTAGGACTGATATTAGTGTCAGGTAAAGCACTGTGGTGCCGTCAGTGTTGTCAGGATCATGCAGGGACAGCCCTTACCTTCTCTGCCGCTTCCTCTCTGATCAACACGAACTCAGCTCAGCAGAGAGCTGAGGCTGACAGTCTGCCCCCAGTTGTTTGTTTAAAGTCGTGACCCAAATTAGGTCACAGGCTTGTTGGGAAAGGCCTAGATGCATCGAAACAACTAAACTACAGAAGCAGCAACAAACGTAATTTTTTAAAATAATTTTTGTCATTTTAAGGCTGATCAGACATAGTGCATTTTTAAAGTGCTTACATTGGATAATGAGGTTACAGAGCTTTTTATGCATACTTGGAGCATACTTCTACTTAAAAAAGACAAAACCAAAAAACAACTAATTTGCTTCCCTGTTTGTTGCACTGTTCAGGTTTGTACCTATGACAGAATGGGACTGGGCTTCAGCAAGCGGCTGATGCAGAATGAAACCACAGGAACAGAGAAAGTCTGGGGAATGTCCACAGCTGGACGGTGGGTATACACCCTCACCTGGCTGTCGCTTTGCGGGGTTTGGGAATGCTTCCTTCAGATACACATCCATAAATACATTTAAGTTTTTGTTTTTGAGATAAAGATATAAAAAATACAATATTCACTACTGGTCTGTGCTGTGATGTCTTTGTTAAATACATCTCAGAGCCGTCTGCCCCTCCCCGTGGCTGCTGTGGGATGTGGCCTCAATCATAATGCATTTGTCGTGCCTTAAATCTACCTAAGGGATGTGCAGGCGTGGTTAGCCAGCGGTCAGCAGTCTAGTTACCTTGGCATCTGGCCCAGAAAGCGGTTGCTGGGCCGTTTGAGATGAAAGCAATCAATTTTTCTGGAATTCAATGTCTAAAAGAGTGTGACGACTAACTAACCTTAACGCTGCAAGCCTTCTGAAATCTCTTCATTCTGGTGTGATGCTTCAGGTTTGATTTATTAGCCCAACAAACCTAGAACAGCAGATGGCTCTCAGAGCCGGGCTGCTGCCCCTCATGTAATGATGATGCTCCCCCTGATGATGTAAGTCTGCTGCTGATTTTCTGTCTCGCAGTGTTTTGCAACAGAAATGAGCCAGTGGTTGCTTCCTTTATGCTGTCATGTGGGTTTTAACAATGCTTTAAAATCTAGAACACGTCCAACATTTTTATGTAATCAGAATTTTTTTTAAATTTAACTTAAATTCTTTCCTCTTAGTCATAACTCATCAATAATAACCCTATTAATGAGCAGATTAGAGATCAAAGAGATGAATGTCGGCACTTCATCTTGATTTTTCATGTTGGGGGGGGGGGGGGGGGGGGGTCTTGGGTGTCTCCTGGCCCAGTTTGCAGTGTGTCCCAATGTAAAAAGAACTGATGAGTGATGGTGTCTTCCAGGATGGTGGATGATTTGCACCGGCTCCTAAAGGCTGCAGGGTTAGCCACGCCCTTCATCTTGGTCGGCTCTGAGCTCGGTGCGCTCAACGCCAGGTTCTACAGCCACATCCATGACATGTAAGTATTTTAAAGTGGAAGCAAATGAGTGTGTCTATAGGACGAGTAAAATTCCACCAAAAAAAGTCTGAACTAGAACTGAGATCATTGAAGACGTGTTTCCTTTCTACATGAACTCAAGACAAATTGTTCAATTAGTTTTTATCAGGAACATTCATTCTTTTCTGAGTGACTACAAAGACAGTCGCACTTTTACAAACCCAATTCTCCAAAAATTGGGACTCTGTGTAAAAAGTAAATAAATCCAAATGCAATGATTTATAAAACTCATCAATAATTTTTTTTTTTCGTAAGAAAACTTTTTTAAAGTACAGATATATATGAATATATTTGCTTCCGTAAGACTGTGCCTCTCTAAGGTGTTCTTTTTATGCTCAGTCTTATTACTAACCTGTTGCCACTTAACCTAATTAGTGGCATCGTGTTCCTCGTGTTCCAAAATATTGGTTAATGAGATTTACAAATCATTGAATTTTGCTTTTATTTACATTTCGTTTGATGTCCCAACATTTCTTTGGAGCTGGGTCGCACACCATGAAAACACATTTTGGTAGAAAAAAAATAAATAAATTGAAAACGAGACTTGAAAACAGCTCTGCAACAATAAGCGATAATTTATTATCAGTCACTGATAAACTATTACATCAAACTGGGAATAGATTATTTCCATTTTCCAAGTAAAGCTTGACTTTATTTTCAGTCATTTCCCATGTAAAATGCCAACTTCGCTGTAACAGCCCATTATCTGTGCCCTGCACTGTCATTTGCTTCCTTTCAGCTGTTTTCAAACTGGGACAAGAGCTCACATTTAAATCTCTCAGAGACGCACGTTGCTCTCATTTCGCTGCTGCTCTCGTAGCAGGTGATACCACTTTTATTTTGGTGAGGAACCCTCCTAACTGAGTGAAGTGACCCAGAAGTATCTTGAGTGGCAGCCACAATAAGAGCTGGTTGAATTCTCTCAACGCTAAGGAAAGAACCCACAGTGCCTCCTTTTATTATCTCCTTGAGCAAACATTGGACCATCATTTATGGAAATATAGGAGATGATTCTGTCCCACAATTGATCGCAGCCACAACATTCGAAGCGACTGTTAATTCTCTTCCTGTCGTACCAACTGTGATTCATGTAAATAGATGTGAGTACAGGAGGATGAGTGTGAGCAGCCTACGAGACAATATATCATTTGTGTGGCTTTTTCTTTCCTTTTTTTATTTGCCAACCTCAATAATTAAGTAATTTTCATCTTAATACGCTAAAACGTACCGTTTAATATAGCCTCCATTAATCAATATGTTAAGAATGTATTAAGCTAGAAGTTAGAGCGCTTTTTGAGGAATATTAATTCCACAGCTGTAGTTTAACATTCATTACAGCATGGCAGCTTTGTGTAAGTGTGGTTGGATTCTTATTGCACGCCGTCCTCTTTTCCTAAGTCCTTATGAATTTCACCCAACACCATTCCTTAACTCCATGACATTTTTCAGTACGCCCAAGGATAATTGCCCAGGAAACGATGATAGGAGGTGATGTTTCTGACTATCAAACCTCATCCATTTGTTCTTCTAAATTTTACACTGCACAGTGGACTGTTTGACACCAGAACAGCCCCTTATGTTCATTCCCAAGTTGAACAAAGTCAATTCCTCCACCTGAAGTCCTCGCTCCACAGGATCATTTTAAACGTCAGCTGCACATGATGTGTGACTCAACTGCGTAATCTATCTATTACTTAGTTGCAGCCCACCACTTAGTTTAATCTTCGCAGGGGCGAGTAAAAACCTTTGCAAAGGATACACTGGTGTATACCTGCTTATAGCTCCTCCAACAAATCTTCTCTCACCTCTCTCCTCCGTGTGCATTTAGAGTTCCCCAATTCTACGAAAATGCAACACTAAATCATAATCATAACACTACTTAATGTGGAAGTATGCCTTTGAGTACATAACAAATTTGAAAGATGAATAATTTGTTAACTATAATGAGTCAGTCTAAAATTCGCTGAGGGTAAAATTAACTGTAAATTTGTCAGTAATACTCTACAGAACAACAACACAGAAGTAATAAACCTTGGATTCTGCTTTCGATTTCACTCATCTTTTCTTCGTCTCCCGTACTGTCTACAAATCCAATGATGGACCATAATGAGTAATGTGTTATTCCTCTTTAAAGCACAGGCGAGTCTGTTCGTTCCTGGGGGAAACGTAAATGAAGATAAATAGGCGGTTGCACCATGTTGGGATTTACATTATTCAAACACAAAAAGCCCACACTGGTCCGTCACTTAAATGAAAACCCACCATCCGTCGAGGGTTCTGGCACAGACCTCTCAGAATAAACAACCAAAATGATACTGCATATATAAAAGTACTCACTGTGAGCCAGTATTTCAGAGACACCTGGACATGTTCTAAATTGCACACCTCTCCATCAGTTTCCCTGTGAGTTAAAAATTAATCCCAAGGGTTAATCCCATCTTCCATGTTTGCCTTTTAATCAGCCAAGCATGGATCCCCAAGATGCAGTCTGAACTGCTGCATTTATGTAGTCTGTAAGACCGAGGATTTAGTGGTTTTTTTTTTTTTTTTTTTTTTTGTCTCATAAAGATTGTGGCAGCTGTGATCAATCTAGGAGTCACAGCAGAAAATAAACCTATGGATGAATTTGGTGTTTGGGTTCTGCCCCCAAGCAGACAATAGAGCCACAGCTAAAGGAGTTGAAGAACCACAACATGACTCAGCACCTCTCCAACTTTAAAACATTCTCATATACAATGTCTGAAGGTTCCTACCTCTGCTAAGTCTTTCCAACATACATTTTCCTTTATCACTTCCATACTGTGGAGTTTTACTGAAGTGAAGTCCTGTCTTAAGGTGATCTTACATTGGGGAACTTTCTTCTAACTGCCCATACGCAGTGGGACAGAATATTCGTCTCTTTCCTCAGCTCAGACGTTGTCAACAGATCTCACTGCCTTCACAATTTTACATCATAAGATGAACTACTGTAACAGTTAATCAGTCTATGGAATTGTAAAGCTGTGGGGCATTTCTTTAGTCCTCGGTCTCACTGAATCTGGATGTTATAATTTTAATTTGCACTGCGGTGATGGTGACGTTAAAGAAACACATCCTGCTCCTGATGACAAAAGTGCACAAGACTTTTTTGCTGAAGTTTCTAACAAAAAAAAAGAAGCTGTCTCATCCTTAAATCTCCAGACAGCATGTGCTCTGTTTGGCCTTTCAAATTCACACTTACAACAAGATCTGTTCCAGTGTCCTTTCCCGTCCAACATAACTCTCCCGCCTCAGAGACAACTTGGTGATTAACGTGACAAGTTTCCCATACCAGCGATGAAAGATTTAGTGTTTCATTCGGCGCCATGTTGCTGTCGTTAGGGGAGAAAATTAAATGGCAGTGTGTTGTGACATCTTTCCAAATGGAAATATTACCTCTGGACCTGGTGTATGTGTGGTCGGACAGGACAAATCTACAGAAAGACAGCAAAGATGACACCATCCATCCTCCACTCATTATGACTCAGGCTGGGAGGGTAAAATGGAGAAAGGTAGTCAATGACTTTTACTTAATCTGAGTGTGTGTGTCCTTTTTGTCCTCAGGCAAGTGTCGGACCTTGTGCTGATTGATCCCATCCCAGAGTACATTTTTGAAGAGGACCAGTGGAATGAGTACTGGTGAGTTTATTGGATGCTTTTGAGTCATAAAAAGCACACGACTGCAGTTGAAGATTGGGAGTGAAGGGGCTGAAGATGAAAAGAAGGGAGGGGAGAAGATGGAAAGATGGTGTAGAGGCAAAAAACTCGGTAGGGATGTGGAAAAGCAAAGTGGGAGAGAGGGTTTAGAGAAGAGAAGCGTGGAAGAGGAGTGAGGACGGCGATAAGGAGCTTCAAATGGTAGAGAGGAGCAGATAAAAAGTGAGAGGCAGGGAAGAGCAGAAGAAAAGAGGGAAATGTATCAAGAAAAAGGGGATTAAGAAGAGGAAAATGGACCCATAGGTGCCAGCATGTTTCACGCGTCCAGCTGCAAATTCTACTTTTATTGGCCTTAATAGTTGGAACTTGTGATTATCTTTGCTGGGTGGGGCTCATTAGCATGATTAATTGGAGGCTAAGGAAACTCATTAGTTGTCCTCTGGCATTGAATAGATGAGGGGGAGAGCAAGGGTTGTGACAGTGGTCGGGACTGAGTTGCAGAAAGTGTAACAACACTGCTTTAATCCTCAGGCGAGATGCATGTCAAGTGGTAGTCATTGTCACAGCATATCTCTCATTATGCATTAATTATCAACCACGAGGGAAGGGTTGCTACCGATGATAACTGAGAGCGCAGAGGAGGACTGTTGATAGAAGTGTCAATTATGCAACACTAACAGTAATTGACATTGTTAACAAGTACAGCATGCCATCATTAAAGAGTTTTACATCACTGAACAGATTTTAATTAATCAGTTGTGTAATTTAGCAAACCATCCAAAGCTTTAAGATGTCACCGACTGACTGCCGAATAGTTAGCTAAAGTGTCCTCAACCTTCTAACACATTGTTAAATATTATTAATCATATACATGCTTAACCTCACAGCAAGAAGGCTACCGCATCAAACCCAAGCAGGGAGTGTCTCCATGAGGAGTTGACTTGATAGGGTGTAATTAGTCATTCTCAATTTGCTGAGAACAGTGTCCAGGCCTGCACAACCCTGAGCAGAATCATGAGTTATTTTAGATGTCATTTTAGCTCTGTCCCTGCGCAGATGTTAGCCTCTTTAGCATTGAGCTAAAAAAAAAGTCCCTTGATGTTCATATACTAGATTTGACTGACTGGCATAATGCAGACAGATGCAGCAACTAAAGTTAAAATGTTAGAGGGAAAAGGATTACCTCGCTTGGAGTGGGTTTTAGGCTCTGGTCCAAAACAGAGGTCCCTCCATGAATTGAAGGCCTTGCCACTGGTAACCCTTCTTTTCAACAGATGTTTCTCATTCTCGTGAGTTAAAACTTTTATCTCACTTTTAATCTCCCTCATAAATTTGCATGCTGCAGACGCAATACCTTCTACCTACCTACCACAAGATCGTGGAAATGATGTATAACGCCAAAGCCATCATAGAGTCGGTTTGCAGTTTTGTTATAACAATTACTTTTAACCAAACGGGTGCGCTGTTGCTGAATGAAACATGTTGGTGTTGGATGGCGGAAAGTTAGATATTGCTTTGCTACATGCTTAAGCTTGTTGAACAGATTTGACTATGAAGCCTTTGGATTATAACATGTGAGGGGTTTTTATCACATTTACAGTTTCAATCCACAGTGTGTGTGTCTTTGCCCAGTTTCCTCTGTGAGTCAGAGAGAAGAGATTGCATCTGCAGCTTGGAAAAGCAGTTATCTGTGCCATTCTTTTGCAAATCTGTTCATTCAAGTGACTACATGCAGTTCAGTAATGTGCCACATTGACATTGATGTATAAATGCCACAAGGTCTGATGCGGTAATGATGCTGTTGTGACTTATTCAGCAAGGCAGCAGGGTGCTGTTAAAGACATGACATTGACATGTTCAGTTGCATTCAGACTAATGGAAAATTGGACAGATGTGAGAAGTTGTGTTGGCATCGTTCATTGCGTTGGATTGTGTTAAACAACAATGGTGAGTGTTGGCAAAAGAAAGGCATTGCGGCAAGGCATTTACTCTTTTTAATTTTCATGAAATATCTGTCCCAGGTACTGTACATAGAAATCAGTCCAAAGGTGATTACGGGTAATAGCGAAAGTTGGGGAAAGTCTTTGCGGGGGATCAAAAATTGGCAAAAAAGCATTGTCTGGCTATTTTGAATTGGGTATAAATCAAGTATCAGTGCTCCTTTCAGCTCCCACAAAATGTTTATATATTGCCTTATATTCTGCTGTGTCATTCAGAATCACTAAGTATAAGTTAATGAATGCCCAGATCTGACAGAAAAGAGTAAAGTAAGAAAGTGGGTAACGGCAATGATAATGTAGTCATGCCCATGAGGATGTTTCCCGTCTATAGACCAATATTAGCTCCCAGCTTATATAAGCATGAGTCAAGCCAGATAAGAAATGGATCTCTGAAAATGGCCTAATTTGTACGTGACTCAAAGTGGAGCAGCACCATTTATCAGGGGTGTGTGTCCAATTATCCTCTGATTAATAGGCATTCATTTAACTGAGTACATGGCAGTGAAGCCACTATCCAATTACTCTGTGGAGAAGCAGTGTAGAAATGAAATGAACCAAAGACTTGGATTAAGTCAGCAACAAACAATTTTGTCATCTGTGCTTGATTTCCTGAGAGGTAGAGATAGAAGTAGTACCAGCCATCATAGCATCTCAGCTCCATTAGCATTTTTCTGTCTTAATTTGCACTTTTTCTTCTGCAGGGTTGCATGTAGGTGTGTGTTTTTTTTCTCATAGGAATGCGTTTATTAGTTGTTGAAGGTCTTACAGCATTTGGTACAGCAGATAAGTAATGCAGAAGGGAGCAAAGCTGCACCTGAGCGGGATTGTGGGGAGACTATATCAGCCTTGCACTGGGACTGGAGGATTTACACATCAAAGACCAGCTCATTAACAGAGGCTCACTCCCAAAATTAGTTCTGTTACATCCTACAAATGAATCACCACCACCTCCGGAGACTTGTGTGTGTCTGTGTGCCGGTGTTTGGTTGTGCCCCCCTTGTTGTAAAAGGTCAGCTTTCTTATTTAGGACTTTCCTCTGCAGCATGCGTTTCAGGTCCTCGCAAGCATACATAATGCTGCCAGATGATGAATCAAGCAGTGGTTCCAGGGGTCCCAGTGTACATTTGAAAGAATTGCATTCACGATGAGATTAATTGTTTTTGACTAACGTTGCACTGTCAGTTTTTGTTTCACCAAAAAGAGCAGCAGATATTGTGCAATTTTCCACGTTAAGGACAGATGGTGATATTTCCCGAATTTAAACTTATCCTCTCACTTTGCATGTGCGGCGTCTCCTATGTCTGATCATTTTGTCTCATCGCTGTGACAGATATGATTATGAATGACTCATCAAACTTGTTGCAAACCTGAACATGTTTTACAAGCCTGAATGAAAACACAGGGACATTGTCATGTGTCATTATGATGAATTAGTTGAAGCTAAAACTGAAAATCGATCATTCCTTGCTGCAAAGGTTTCATTACACGTATATTTCGTAATACATGTAAATTACAGTTTCGATTTCTCTCACATGTAAATGAACAGTTAATGTATGTCTACTAAAACACTCCGCCCTCCTGAAGACAAACGCTGGCGCTACGGTAATTACTTACTTTTTAATGTGATCGTACCAAAACTAATATTGGTCTTCCACTCTTTTAGATTTGTGGGGATTAAAGGGGAAGTTCGTTTTTTTAAACCTGGACCTTATTTCTGGTATGAAATATGTTCATCAACTCCCCGATAACAGTTTGGTGAAAGTCGGCCTCCATCTGAAGATATTTAGATCACTCGAGATCCGCGTATATCCACATAACGGGAGAGAACGGGGCATAGACAATACAGCCTCTAAATAAGGCATTATCTGTCTTTATTTCACCAATACTTTAAGACGAATGAATAAATGAACATGTAACTATTGCACTGTTAGTTCAGAGCTGCCGTGTTGTTGTTATTGGGGGCTATCGGGGGGCTTATTGGGGTTTTGTACACGTGTGTCTACTGGGATGACTTCATCGACGCACCCCGCTGCAGCACAGCTCATTCACTCCATGCTGTGTGAGTTTGCTACTGCTAGTTTTGTGCAACATGGCAGGATATTTATCAGATTTTGACGAGGTGGAAGACAACTTGTACTACGATGGACGTCTTTACCGGAGTGAATGAGCTGTGCTGCAGCTTCGCGCGTCGATGACGTCATCCCACTAAACGCGTGTGTAGAAAGCCCCCGATAGCCCACAATAACAACAACACGGGCAGCTCTGAACTAACAGTGCAATAGTACGCGTTCATTCAGACGGTTTCCCTATTCTCTCCCGTTATGTGGATATATGCGGATCTCCAGTGATCTAAATACGTTCCGAAGGACGCCGACTTTCACCAAACTGTTATCGGTGAGTAGATGAACGTATTTTATGCCAGAAATACGTTTTAAAAAACCCGAACTTCTCCCTTAATAGAAATTTCTAACAAAACTGTGAAGTCATGTAAAAGCTGCAGTAATTCGCTGTAGTCCAATGTTTTGTCGCACAGAGATAAATTACAGTGTATAAGCTCTAAAATAACAGTGAACTCTGGGGTCACTGCTTCTTGTTTTTTTTAACTGTGACATTCTGAGTGGGAACACATATTTTCAGGATGGCACCGTAGCAGGTGATATTGATAAGTAATGCTGTTGTGGTCCCACTTGGTATGAGGGCTGACGGTGGCCAGTCCAGGACAGTTTCAACAGATTAAAACTTTTTGGTGTAACTAATTGTCACAACAAATATGGAATAACGCTTTCTGTTCTTTCACACTCAGCTCTGAGGAGTTTTAGCTTCTCTTTGAGTCTTCATGGTTCTCAGTTAAGTTATTCCTGTTTGTACTTGAAAAGATTAGCTCTATTACTATTATATATGTTATTATGCTGAGCCACAAGTAAGGTGGCCATATGTTCATTTCTGCACATTTTTAGATTCATGGTTTTATTTTGAGGGTTCTAATAGAGTAGGTTTACATGTCTTAATGAGCAAAGCCGCAGCATTATTTTTACCTTGAATACTGCTGCGCCACCTTTTGTCACCTGCTGTCTGAAACCGTCTGAAACATTTTAGCTCATATCTCTTTAAGCCTCCCTCCTGAAAGCCTCTGCTCTGAATGGTCAGAAATGTTGGTCTACAAGGAAGCTGCTAATTCTTTGCTTGAGAATGTTTCAAAGAAGCCATGTAAGTATTAACAGTATATGTAGGCTGCCCTATTGGGTCCCCTATTCGTCGATTCAGGTGTCTACGCCTGTGATGTGTTTGTTTATGAAGCATTAGCTTGTCTTAGAAGAAGTGAAGTCAGAGGAGTTGGCTGATATGTGGAAGGACTCTTCTTTGTTTGGTCTGTCCCTGCCTGGTAGTACCTGCTGAGCAGCTAACGGGTGCTCGCCAGCTGTCTGCTCATATCAAGTTACAGATGAAATGGCAAACAGCAGGATATGAATTAATGTGTGGACATTTCTGCTCAATCTCCGCTGGATCCGATGTTGAATTTAGATTTCCACGTTTGCTCTACGTGTGAACCTATATTTTTGGGAATCCAAAAGGAAGGCGGCCTAAATAACGTTAATGCTGAGATTATTCTCTTTACCATGTTGACTGGCACATGTTACTTCTAATGCAAATCCTTCACAATTTGCTGCTGCAGCTAATTAAAAGGTTCTCCGGGCTCAGGTTTTTACGGGCATTGGATGCCTTCTCCTTCCCTTACCGTGTTTTCTGTCATTAAAAAAAGGAAGTGCAATTTACAATAAGAGTTAAAGGCTGGTATTGAAAAGCCATTGGAATATGTGTGTGGTTAGTTGTTCTGGTCTTTTAGTAAGAATCGATCCACACAAACAAGATATGCGCTTATTTTGTGCCGTTTCTGTCAGTAGATCAATGTGAACACAATCATATCCCTTACATCAGAACTGCTTGATTGGCTGCTATTGCTCATAACTCAGCTCGGTTCGAGAATGTCCACTTGTTTAAAAAAAATAGCAGTAGCTGTCACATCTATGATAACAACCAGGCTGTCAGATCTCTCTGGCTGACCAGTCAGCAGTCAGAAATCGAAGCTAGAATTGTTAAAATGTCACCAAAGGAGCTGTGCTTTATGATGCTCTCATTATGTGTTTTAAAAGAAATGATATAGTCGTGTATTTGCACACTCACACGTGCATGTGTCCTACCTTTCTACACTTGAGTGTACTTGCATGGAGTGTAACATTAATTTGCACCATGGGGAATGTGTTTGCTCAGAGGGCAGAAAGAGTGGGGAATGCTCTTGTCAAATGGGATGATCCTCAGTGTAATGAATCATGATTGACTGGCAAACTTTCTGCTTTTTGTACCATTTGTACTTTGAACTTTGTTTAATGCAAAACAGTCCGTAGAAGAGCACCAAATAAAAGGCTCTGAAGGTTTTTGAGTTTGGCAAGAAATTGAATAAGGTCTCGAGATTATTTTTGATAAGTCAATCGGTTGTGAGGGAAATTATTTGTGTTTTAGATTTTAAACCACTTCCAGTTTATGGAGCACTGGTCTTCCCAGCACATTCTGCCTGAGAGCAGATTGTTTGTCAGTTGCACTTATTGACCTTCTACGGGCAACGTGCCAAAAAGAATCATCTGCTGACTTTAAAAAAAACATTAAAACAAAAAAAAAAACATTAGAAAAAAACTTGACAACATAAAGGGAAAGAGAAAAGCTATTCTGTTACAGTTTTCCCTTTAACAGATAAGTAAAAAATAGAATAATCTGAGTGTAGTATCAGGTGTGTTGAGTGTGGACCTGAGACAGGAAAATCACCTTATATTAACTGTGAAGCATGGTGGTGGAAACATTATGGTGTGGGGTTGCCTTCCTGCCTCGCAGATCGGGTAGATTACTGGAACGAGCATGCTTTATATCAAAGAGTGCTTGAAAATGATGTGTGTCCATCTGTCTGTGCACGGAAACTGTACCAGAACTGGACTTAGAAAAGTATAGTGGCGCTCAGCATACGGGGAAATCCACAAAAGAATGGTTCAAAAAGGAGTAGTTATGGAGTGGTAATTCTTACAAGTAGTTATCTCTGTGATAGGGGCCAATATTAGCTTCTAAGTCAAAGAGTGAACTTGATTACTTCTAAAAAAGAACACTCCATCTCTCGATATATCTGTTGAATAAATGATTAAAAACGCAAATGTGGTGTTGTTCACACCGGTACTGTTTCAAACACGATGGAAAGAAAGTCAACAGTCTCTGATTTTTGACTGCATCATCTGTGAAGCCGGTGTGCAATCCGTTCTCCGTGTTTGTGAATACATGGTGCATGTAAATAGATACTGAGGAGGCATGTGAGGTGGGGAGCCTCTCTGTGTGAGCCCAACAGATGTCTCTGTCTGCAGGCCTGGGGTGGACGTATGGTTAAGTTGTATGTCTGAAAATGAAAATCACACTTTTTGTCCCATCCATCGTTCCATCTGCTCATCAGACTCTGTTATGATCACATCAACATTTAAACATGCACATATTGTATGCATATCACATGCTCTGTCACCCACACAGCTTCCTGTTTTTGTGGCTCACCTGGAGCCCGTTCTGTATGACGGGTAGTGCACGTCGCTTTGACTGACAAACATTCAGATTCTTACAAACATCAAACTCCCACAGCGTTTGTATTTGATTTGATTTATGAGCCAGCTATGGTTTAACATGGGGAATAAGAGTGTTTTTTCTCCTTCCTCACTGCACTTTGTTAGTGGTCGAAGTTACAGGCTCAAGAGAATTTGCTCACCTCTGTACCATTGATTATTGATGTTCTTTTTTTTTTTTTAAACATTCCAATTATATTCTGTTTGCTAATACCTTAAGTGGCATTTTGCCCTTTCTGAACACTCAATCCTTTGTCTCCTCTTCTTTCATTCGGAAATGCTGCTGGTGATGTCATATTCACTTCATATTCAGAGACTATTTGCTTTCATCTCACGCTTGGGTTAAATAACCATTGGGCCTTATTGGCGCAATGGTGGGAGGGAAAAAGAAAGGAGAAAAGTTTGGGTAGCAGAAAGTAAGATGAGGCATTAGGAGAAGCTGCTGCCTAACAGAAGCATGCTGTGGAGCGGTGGATTTGTTTTAACTAATGCAGTTATATTTTCAGTCATTAAAATGTTTCACAATTCTGAGTAGAGGCTGTATTCAATATAGCAATATAGAATCGCAAGCATGTTTAGTGATATGACAATCCAGCTTCAGTGATTCGGCACTTGATTTAAGTTATGAAACACAACATTTCTATACTTAATGTCTGATCAGGCTTTCGCTTTCCCAGTTTGTGATTCATTTATGATTCAGATTGTGGGTCTTCAATGGCTCCCAGGGTGTCAGCCTCTTCTCTCAGTCCTCTCCTGACTCTGCTGCCGCCTGATCCTCCCCCTCTTTCCAAGACTCCCAGATGAGTCAGGAATGCCAATTAATTGTAATTAGAACCACTGTAAGCGTAACTACTGCTGTTATGCTCCACTAATGAAGCAGGCCTGCTGTGGCCTCAGTGTATTTACCCCAGTGTAATCTATAGTTTTGATGCAGGGAGGGAGGCTGGAAACCGGAAAGAGAAGCCGGATTGTAATGTGCTGTGGTGCAACAGTGACACCTTGTGGGCATGCCCAGTATAACAGTTTTAAAGTTGGGAAGTTTGTCTGCCCCGTCTGAATGGAACGGCTGTAAATTCCTTCAGAAATGTTAAGTTTACATCTAATTGTCTGGCTTGTAATAAAGCAGACACGGCAATGATTTAACACTGGTTAACATGCATGTTTCAACTGTCCTTCAGTGTCCTGAAAAGATATGTGTGTTAACTTAATTTATTAAATACCTGCGTGGCCTCAGATTAAAATTTAGAATTTGATGAGAGTAAAAGATGGTGACCTCCTCAGCAGATGATATATATATATATATATATATATATATATATATATATATATATTTATTTATTTTTAACATAGAAACTGATTTTTGGATATGTTAGAAATTGCCCACAGTGTGTTACCATGAATTAGTGCAAATGTTAATATTACTGCTCAGCACAGTCTGAGCATGTCTGACACCTTTCGTTAGAGGCTAGTATTAATCAGTGGGTTGGGTCTGTTTTCCAAAGGTTAGATTAAAATGTTGAGCAGCGCTGTAGCTTAGGAAGCAGAATAGTAGACCTATTATTGAAAGGTTGCATCCCCAACTTAATCAGTACAGTTGTTGAAGTGTCCGTGGACAGGGTATCGATTCCCCCCCACCTGTAAATTACTTTGGATAACAGTAGCTATATGTACATGGAAAGCCAAATTACCATTGTTTCACCTTAAAGTGAAAGTTACAATGTTGGATGTTCCATTCATATATCCCTGTTTACGTGTTGATTAATTTCTGATCCCACATTACGTTCCCTACAGGCGATGGGAATATTAGTGCCCATCTGAAGCCTTCACTACATCTGGAGCTTTCAAAACATCTAGCACCGACCTACTCCGATTTCTCCCTTTCTTCAAAAGTGTTTTCAGTGTTGCCTTCCTATTCTGCACTGAACTCACCCAGAGCCAGTGTCGTCTAATCTTATGACAAAAACAGATCAAATCAAATTTATTTACATAGCACATTTCATGTACAAACAGTTCAAAGTGCTTTACATAAAATAAAAGCATTGCAGCAGGGAGTGCAAGAAGCATTAAAAATACATAAAAGAATATAAAGAGAAACAAATAAATAATTTAAATGAATTGAAAAACAGGCAACAGTCTAGATAAGTTCAAAGATAGTGTGCAGATTTCATGCATAGACACATGAGAACAGAAATGTTTTTAACCTGGATTTAAAAATGTCTCCATTTGGTGAAAGTTTAATCTCCACTGGCAGTTTGTTCCACTTGTTTGCAGCATAACAGCTAAATGCTGCTTCTCCATGTTTAGTCTGGACTCTGGACTGGACCAGCTGACCTGAGTCCTTGGATCTAAGAGCTCTGCTGGCTTTATATTCTCTGAACATATCACAGATGTATTTTGGGCCTAAACCATTCTGGGATTTGTAAACCATCAGCAGGCTTTTAAAACCTATTCTGTGACTGACTGGAAGCCAGAGTAAAGATTTTAAAACTGGTGTGATGTGTTCAGATCTCTTAGTCCGGGTTAAAACTCCAGCAGCAGCGTTCTGGATGAGCTGCAGATGTTTAATGCTCTTTTTGGGAAGTCCAGTTAAAAGAGCGTTACAGGAATCGAGTCTACTGGAGATGAATGTATGGATGAGTTTCTCCTGGTCTTTTTGAGCTTATCTTCATCATCTATTTTTTTTAAGGAATAATCTCTTCTATCCATAATACATCATGCAACTCTGCTGGTTTGATGTAAATAAATATGTGCAACAAGGTGCTAAAAGCTTGCGGGTAAAAGGATAAAAAGCGCGCCATCTCGCCTTGCTTTTCTCGTCCTACATTTGATGTTAAAAATAACATGCTGTTGTTATGTTGACACAGTTTTTTTTGCCACCAATTGAAATGGGGCCGGTTCTCAAGGTAGCTCCCAGGACCCGCTGCTCCAGAATGCGACACACTCACCAGCTGGAACTTGAATAAAAAATATCTAAATGCAAGTTGTACAGATGACAAGGCAACATCGTTCTACTAACAAACCCACACAGGGGGTCATCAGCACCGATAAATGAGCATAGGTAGAGCGAATCCTCTGGACAGAGTACAGAGACTGATCTCACAGATACCAAAGTTCAGTGTTGGAGCTGCAGTGGTATGAGATACATTTACAGAAATAACTTACTATAGTCCGTTATGACCAGACTTTACTGCATATCCTTTCAGGAGCTTAACAAGAAATGCATTGTACTTGGTATTACCAACAAGGTCTTGTTTTTTTTGGAAACTGAAGGCGGTCCATTTTGAGTTAACGGTTCATATTTATCCATGTCATCAAAGATCCTGATTATTTAATAAACTACTTGGAGTAGGAGGCCACATCGTAACCTGCTCACGTCCATATTCCCGCCTTTTTGTGATGTTCTCTGTTCGTCACTTTTTGAATAAATGTTCCTTCGCCATAATAGTTTGCCGAGCCTCGTGTAATAGTCCATGTTTAAATGTTCTGTGCTCATTGTAACAGTTAGCAGGAGCTTGTGTAATAGTTCATGTTTTGTGTGCGAGCAGGCTCTCAGGTAACAGAGGCCCTGCATATGGAATGAGATGGTAATGAGGAGGAGGAGGGGAGCCTTATCGCTACGGGGCCAAATTCCGACAGTGAATTGCGTAGTTGTAACAAAAGTAACAGAGCGTCCATTCAGCCTGCACTAATCCAGATGGGAAAGTCAAACAGCAGAAAGTCCATGGCACAAACTCATTTCATCACTTTATTAATTTAGATATTGCCTCCTCGCTCCTCTGGGGAGAAAAAAAAAAGTCCCTCTGAAATGACCAACATCGGTGAGGCGTTTTGCTCTACATGGTTCCCCCACTTCGTCTCCTCCCGTTATCTGTTTAATTCATCCCACCAATCTTGGCTGTCTTTACCCACTAAATTTCCCTTTGACACGCATGCCTTGCTTCGCATAATCCTCACTCGGGGGCAGAATTAAAAATGGAAAAAGAGGAGGGAATAGGACAGGTGGCTGAAGAATCCTTGAAATAATGTTCAATGCCAGGCCCAGGAATGATTTGACCAGATTTGAACTGGGGGGCAGATAGGAAGAGAGAGACCCCCCCCCGGCACCCTCCTCCTCCTACTCCTCCTCCCTCTCCTACTCACACACCCTTTATTTTTGGAACCAAGGAGTTAGAAAAGGGTGACAGGTGGAAAATGTGCAGAGACTGTGAAGTCTCTTAAGAGCCAGGTCAAAGAGTCGCTTCTAAATTGTGGTGCCAGAAAAGACTTCAGGGGAAAACTGTAGCAAGGAAGATGAAAATGTCAAAATGTCACTCTCCAGAGGTCTGATATGAAAAGTTTTTTTCTGCCCACTGAAGACTGAGAATTAAAAACAGTCTACTTGTTTCTTTTCCCCCCTCTGCCTGTATCTATTCTTGGCCTGAAGGGAATGTTTCCTCCACCATGAATATGGCAGGTATGTTATCTTTGTTGCTGTTTGTGGCAGATTTCAATCAGCTTTATCTGACCAATCAGTGCTGACATGCTTTGTCGGAGCAGAGCTTGATAATATCAAGCCACAGTTCTTTGGGTCGCGGCATATCGTGTCACCCACAGGTGAAATGTGTAATTTTACACTTGAAAAGGGAATGTTTATGATGGCGCTTTGATACGAGCAGTATAATGGCTGCTAAGAAGTGCTGAAGCCTGCCTTCATGCGCTGTATTGTGCTGCAGTTTGTCAGCTTTAGTGAGCTGCAATGCCGAAATAACGAGCCAACTAAATAAAGACCTGAAAAAGAAAATCGGCCACAATTTCTAATCAATCGGTTGCCTAAAAAACTTAATTAAACGACAAGTCTGAGCTGCATTGTAATGCCAGCCCATTGAGCACATTAACCCCACTGATGTGTTGATCTAAATAGTAACGTCAACTCACATCTGGCAAATAATGCTCATCCTGTTGGTTTATCATAACTTTTCACGATTATCACTAAGCAAATTTGAAGTTTAAGATGAAATCAAAACGGTTGGTGGTTTTAAAGCTTCACTTTTTGCTAATCTGATCCGTAGAAGTTTGGGTGTTTCAGGCTGCACCAGAGGTGGATCCAACTGCTGGTTCTATCTTTTCAAATGTTTTAACTTGTGAGGTTACTTTGTTTAAAGCGATTGTGCATTTTTTACATCAATCCGAAGACATCACTCCAGGGTGCTGATGATTGTTGTGGCCATTTTTTACTATTTTCTGTCTCTTTGCACACAAAAATCTTCATTTATGTAAAAACCACCATCCTCTTTAAAGAGCTTTCACCTCTAACTTTAAAATGTATGAAAGTGTTTCATTGACAGTTGTATTTTTAAGATATTGAAGGTGAAAGGGCGCTGGGGTAGAGTGCTGTACGTGTGGCCCAGATCAGGCTGAACCAGGGACGAGGCTCTCCTGTTGCAATGGGGGACAGATCTACAGTGTGCCGGCTGCGTGTATGGAAAGGCTGCGTGGCACAGCGATGGCGGCAGCAGGCGTGCGGCACTATTGATTGGGCTCCACAGGCTGAGACCAGTCAATTCAGAGCACCAGTGAGCCGAGACCGATTGGGCCTCCTGAGTTACAAAATCCCACAGCTCTTTTTTTTTTTTTTTCTTCTCTCATCTGCCAAAAGAAAAAGAAAAGAGTATTTCTCGTTCTCCAGGCAAATGTTTTTTGGAGGGAAAGTTTGACATTTTGCATTGGAAAAGAGTCGAGGAAAGCAACATTTTATGTTGCCGTCTGTGCTTGGTGGTGTAAAAGAACCATTTAGATCTACACAGATTATTTACTGATGATTAGTGGTATTTACCCATTACTGTTTTCGATTTGAACATCTTCAGGCCCATTGTTTTGACTCTACAGACCACAATCTCTCTTCTTCACTGCTTGCATGTCAGCAGAATGCAGCTAATTTCCATTTAAATCTTAAACTGTGCATGCAACTAGATTTGAACATAGCATTTAGAACAAGCTAAACTATGAGAAGGGACTTACAGCAAAGTGGTTAATGAACTGTGTCGACAGAAGCATTTCTCCACTGTTCTGTGTTCGTTCATGTCTCTGTGTCGTTTTTTTTTTTTTTTTTTTTTTCTCAGGTACGGTGAGCTGTTGCTGTCACTCCAAGCCAAGCAGTTTTCAGCTGCTACAGGGCTGAGCCGCTTGCTGATTATCATGGGGGCGATTGAACCGACAATAAAAGGCGACGATGTATCAGAGGAGGTCATCCAGCGCCAGGTCAGACTTGTGCTCACAAACGGGCTACAACGTGTCCTCAAAGCTGCAAACGACTGCTAAAGAAACCGCTGCAGGAATCTTCTCTTTTAATGTTGTCTCGTGCTTCTTACACAACAGCTCAGGGGGGATTTCAGTGTTATCTAGATTGAATGTAACTAGTCAACATGGTAGAAACACTAACCAAAAAAGTTATTGAAATGGATAAAGTTTGAATATATAATTATGGCTTAACGTAATTAAAAGATGGGGAGCAAAGTGATACGTGGCAGTCGCTTTAAGTGACTTCCCTCCCTGTGCAGCCACAGGATGGTGCTAGCGTGAGGAAAATCATGTCTCCTTCTCAGCAGAGATATGAGTGGGTGATGATTGCAGGAGAGTTTGTCTTCATACTGTCAGCGACTGTGCATTTGGCAGGATATGACACCACACGTCTTCTTTTTTTTTTTTTTTTGTACTATATATATAAATGAAAATTGAACTGGTTTCCTGGAGCTGACATGATGCAATAAGAGCACTGTGTCTTCTGATGCCTGCAGTATTGTAAATCTTGGCCTTTTGACAGGTCATACGGAAACAGCTGTTTAATACGGGCTGTATGTTTTTTCTGATGAGGTTTCTTTCCCTACAGGGGACGGGGTTCTGTTTTGCCCATCTTCAGATCTGCTGTGAATCACGCATACAGTTGTGACACTTCTGCCTGTCACGAAGTCCTGTAGTCATTTTCCCCTTCTTTTTGAAAACATCCCAGACAGAGGAGCAGTAATGGATTCCGATGACGAACAACCACTGTTGTTAAAAAACATGTCAAAACGCTCTTTATACACTGTCACCTTTGTTTAACGGAGTACCAAACCTCCTTCATGCATTTGGGACCGAGACAGTGGAATTATTGCAGAGACGCTAAGTTCGACTCAGTCCTCAGTCTCAATTTGCTTTGTGACATGTATCGAACATCC
Organism: Odontesthes bonariensis; assembly: GCF_027942865.1. Taxonomy (NCBI): domain Eukaryota; kingdom Metazoa; phylum Chordata; class Actinopteri; order Atheriniformes; family Atherinopsidae; genus Odontesthes; species Odontesthes bonariensis. Next base: position 9,462,580 of record NC_134510.1, read on the forward strand.
ATTCAGCATCACATTATTATTTTTTTCCCCTGCAACTGCAAGAATCTGAGCAGTTCGTTAAGACGCCTTGTTTCTCAGCTGCCAGCCACCCACGATTTGATGGCAGCAGTGATGAGGGACCTATTTCAGCTTTTCAAGTATTACAGTTGTTGCCAAGGAGATAAGGACATCATTGTGCTTGAATTCTCCAAGGACAGAGAAAAGGTTTTGTCGACAGGGTAGTGAAGGTTATAATGTACACACACTCACTCACAGGCAGACCGGGCTCAATAGAGCATGCAGTCCATTTCTCAAGGGCATGTTCTGTAACCACTGCTTAATTGAACTGGAGCAGAATTGTTTGCTACAATGTTAACGGCACCAAAGCTATCAAGTCTAATCGCATATGGATGATTGATACGGTAAAAGGGAAATTCTGCTCAATTTGAGAATTCTGTTCTGTGGCGTGGTGAATTCTCCCAGCCCTCAGCTACTGAGTCAGAATGAGATTTCAGATGTGATGTCAGTGTTTCTGCTCCACTGAAACAGCTTGACACCGCCTTGACTGCTATAGAATGTGCTCACTATAGTAATTGTTAATGCCCCCATCATTTACTGCAGATTTTTAGATAGAATTAAAGAGTTGCGGAACGACGTCTTGGCATTGACATTGTGCTCATTGTATGTTAATTTACAGTCCTCGCACACAGCTGCTGAAATCTTGTCCGTCCAGTTTTGGAAGACGCTGCAGGGATCTGACGTGGTTGAAGATGAACAGAATGTGATCAATTGTTGTTTTTTTTTGTTTTTTTATTCGGGTGCACACAAAATGGACCCAAACCATGTGCTGATATGGATTTGGAGCTGTGTGGAGTCTGGCAAAAGAGTGGCCTGCTGTGACTGTGGAATAGGTTAATTAACATGTCTGCCAGTTGACTAACTACATAAATCTTTTATTGGGGTTGCTCAAATAACTGTCTGCAAGTAAGGAATGAATTATACTTTCAAGAGCTTTTAGGCACCTTAGACATTTTAGATAATTGCAAGAGGGTTCCAGGTTCGGTTCCCGGCTGGGGCCTTTCTGTGTGGAGTTTGCATGTTCTCCCCGTGTATGCGTGGGTTCTCTCCGGGTACTCCGGCTTCCTCCCACCTCCCAAAAACATGCTTATTAGGTTCATTGGTGACGCTAAATTGTCCCCTAGGTGTGAATGGGAGCACCCAGCCACTGGGGAGGACGAGCCAGTGTATTTCTAGTGCCGGTCCCAAGCCCGGATAAATGGTGAGGGTTGCGTCAGGAAGGGCATCCGGCATAAAACATGTGCCAAATCGACTCCCTGTGACGACCCGTGATTAAGGGAGAGGCCGAAAGAAGAAGACATTTTAGATAATTATCCAGCCTGAACTGCAGTGAAGACGACATTTAAGCTGTCCCATGTTCGTCATGTAACACAACACAAGGCGGTCAAACATGCGGTGCTGAAGACACCCTGAGAAAAAAAAAAAAAAAACACAACCATGTGGGTCTGCAGCAGTGAAACAGCTGTTGGAAAAGAAAAATTGGCTATTGCGTTCTCATCATGTTGTTTTACATATACTGTAAATCACATTATGATATGAAATATTACGTCATTATCAGTGTTGGTCATTCTGAAAAGCAAAAGTATTGCAAGAGGTTGTGAGAAGCTGCTTACACTCCACCCTCCTGTCGTCATGTTTATTTCCATGAATCCTAATTAGTATGACTGCATTGCTCTAAGTGGTAAGAGATGGAATGAACTCTTTTATATTCACAAAGGATGGTCCAGTTCTTTCCTTAGTATTTTGCAGAATTCAATCAACTCTTCTCGTTGCTACTCCTTCGATGCTTCCAGGTCATTTTAATCAGTTAGAAAACGTCTTAAGCAAAAAAATATCTTTAAAGACTCTGCTCAAGTATAAGAGGGATGAACACTACAACCCCAATTCCAACAGAGTGACTAAAAACATGTAAATAACTAAATGTATTGATTTGCAAATCTCATAAACCGGCATTTTAAAAGTGAAACCTTTTACTGTTTTTGTAAAAAGATATTGGCCTATCTTGAATATGTTGGCAGTAACACATAGTTGGGACAGGGCCTGTTTATCACTGGGTGGCGTCCACTCTTCTTTTAACAGTCCTTAAACGTCTTGGAACTGAGGAGACCGGTTGCTGGACCTTTGGCAGAGGAATGGTTTCCTATTCTTGTCTGATAATAAGCTTTTAGTTGCTCAGCAGTCCTGGGTAGTCTTTGTCACATGTTCCATTTCATGGTGCGCCAAATGTTTTTGATTGCAGAATGTGGTTCAGCATTGTTTTGCTGAAATACGCCAGGTCTTCCCTTAGAAAGACGTCCTCTGGATGGGAGAATGTTGCTTTTCAGCCTGCATATACTTTTCAGCGTTGATTGTCCTTTTTCAAATGTATAAGTTGCTAGTTCCCTAGGCACTAATGCACCCCCATACCACCAGAGATGCAGGCTTTTGGATTGATATATGATAACATTGATATGTGGTCCCTTTCCTCCCGAGGACAGTTTTTTTTTTAAATTTTTTTCATCTGACCACAGAACAGTTTTCCATTTTGCTTCAGTCCACTTTGAAATAGCTTTGGTCCAGAGAGGACAGTGGTGTTTGTGGATTTTGTCCTTATTTGTCTTCTTCCATGCATGATGGAGCTTTTTGTTCCAGCCTGTTTTTAATGCAGTGCCACCTGAGAGCCTGATTTTCGACCCTGTCCGTTGTGGACAGAGACGTCTCCAAATTCTGAAATTGTTATTCTGAGATCGCTCCCCAACTTGTGGACACGGTTTTGGCAGATCGGTGAACTGCCCTTCTTTATTCCTGAGAGACTCTGCTTCTCGAAGGTGCTCTTTTCATATCCAGTCGTGTTACTGACCAGTTGCCAGTTCGTTGCCCATGTTCAAACGTTTTTTGAGACATGTTGCTGCCATCAGACTCAAGTTGGACTGATGTTTTTTTGAACATTTGCTATCTTCTATGTGTTTTATTGTAGATGAAATATTGGTTTATGTGATTTGCAAATTGCTCCAATAACTGATTTTGGGCTTGTTTTCTCCGTCTCTACTTCTTATAGAAATACCTACTCAGTAACCCTGCCCACCAGAGCAGTGCTGTGGACGAGCATTACTTTACGAACGAAAGTGCAGCTCAAGTAAGGTAAGTAAACTCGAAAATGTGTCAAAACATTTTTTATTTTTATTTTGATGCTTCTGCTATTTGTAAGTTGGGTTAAAAACAAAATTGAAAGATTACACAAAGTCATTGTCATGTTTTTGTGTTTTTAAAAGGGATATCACAAAGTTTAAACCCCTCTCCAGCAAGATATCAGTGAGCATGCTCACTGGGGAATCCTTTGATGAGCAAATGCCAGAACACCTAAACCAAGTGAGTATGTTTGCTGTCCGTGCACAGCTTCAATGCTGCAACATGAAGTCTGGTATAGTGACTGAACAATGCTCTAGTAACATAATCATATTCTCCCTGCACCAGATGGTAGCGAAACTTCAAAAGAGGTTTCTGAAGGAATCCTATCCATCAGCCAATCACCTTCACATAAAAGGAGCAGACCGGCAAATGATCTACAAGAAGCCATCTGCCATCATTCTGCACCTGAGGAAGCTCGTCAACCAGCGACAAGCCAAACCGCAGAGCATGTGACCTGTGGCCAAAATGGAAGCGCAACCCCAGACATGGGCTGCGAAGGAGTTGAATATGTTTTAAATATTCAATGAAATATTCCCGTTATCTTTTTACCTTTCTCTGCAGCAGTGTGTAGAGATGGTCTTACATCTCTGCTAAGGTTCATCAAGAAGTCCATTTTAGAACATATTTTTGCACAGCTTTGCTTCGTTGGAAGCTTTTTAATGGGAGATAACTTGGGGGTATTCAGTGTGATGAAATATTTTCTGTCTTAGATTCATCTTATCTTTCAACTTGTTATTTCAGGGTCTCCACCTGATTGGCCAGTGCCAAAAAAAAATTAATACATTATTCCTTATCATTGTAAAGGCCACAAATACACAGACACACACGCGTGTCACTGCTCAACTCAATGCTTTTATCTCAGTTAACTCTGTCTTTATATTCTGCCACAAGCAAAGGTACATTCAGTTCTTCTGTCTTCATTGCATCAGCTTCATTTGTTACTTGCATAAATTTGAGTTACATCACAAACAGACATGGTGTAAATGGAAAAGAAAATAGGATCTATGCTGATGTGCATACTTTACAAATGTTTGAAATAAAGACTGGAGGCCATTGGTTTATCCTGAGGATTTAAGTTTAATTATGACACCACATCAAAATAAAAATTTCCAACAGATCTGGAATTTAATTCCATCCATATACATGCATAGCAACAACGTTTTAAGAAACATTTTCTCCCATAATCAGGACATTGGAATGATCATTTTACATCAGTATCCCCACTGACCTCCCGCCCAGCTTGTTCGTCAGCAATAAACTTAATTCTTGTACAGCTGCTTCTTTTTTTTAAATTTTTTTTTCCTTCCCTTTCCCTTATGGGGTAACAAATAATTATATGCACAGTCCCCATTTCATAATACTGCTTTCAGTAACGTTCCCTCATTTACAAAGTATTGCATTGAGAGCAAATTTCAAAAAGGGAGACCAAAGTGTATCATCAAACAGAAATACGAGTACTATACAAGAATGTTGTCATCCTCATGAAAACATCCACATCTGAATTGAAGAAAAGAGACAGGGACAAACAGCCACATATGTATGCAAAGCCATGTATATATGCCAAAATGTAAGATGCAGGTTTATGCCTGGCAATCACCCCCAAATGGTGATTCGTAAGTCCGAAAAGTCTTTAGTAGCAATCTGCAAGAGACATTTTGAGCATAAGGAAACTGGTACAGCAAATAAGAATACACAAGTGCCTCAGTAGCTATTTTTGTGTCTAAAATGCATCTCGTTTTTGTATTGTCTATTGTTTCATTGAGCCTACATTACAGTGTAAACGATGTGTGCTACACAAGAATGACTATACAATAACATTACAAACAACTCTGATATAAATTTCATTTTGAATTTAAATTAAGATCACTACTCCTATTAATACTGATTGTAAAATAAATTAATGTGAACGTGGCACCAATATTATTCTTAATTCATTTTTCTTTTCTTTTTTTTTTAACCAATGGTTTTTGCATTTTTAAGTCTTAAAACAATGAAAGAAGAAGCTTCTCTTGATTGTCCACAAGCAGCATTTAGCACTGCATGATGCACTATTCCAGACACGACAGTGTACCAAAACAAAGGAGAAAAAGGGAGGAAAAGTCAGGAGGAAAGGTCTGTGAAGGAGAAGAAGAAGAACGCGTCTTGTTTTCAACTTATTTTACATGCTCTGCAGCATGTGATGAACAGTAAAACTTCTTATGGGTAATAAAGTTTGATAGGTTGTTGAACTGGATATCGCAGAGGCGGCAGTATTTTCCACTTCCAGAGCCGTTGATGCCTTTATTGGCTGTAGGTGCTGCCTCCTCACTTGGGGACCTGGAGCCGGGTGACATGTTCTCATTGGAGTCGGCCTGATTTTCAGTGGCCCACGTAGGTGAAGGGTTGGAGGGTTGGCTGTCTGGTTGGGGCTGGTTCTCCTGCTGCGGCAGGGCTGTACCCGAACGCTCCTCTGGCTTGTGACCCCCATTGACGATAACCATGCCGCGGTTTTTGGGCAGGAGGGGAAGAGGTTCCTTGCCAGGGTTGGGGCAGCCGTTAGCAGCAGGCTGGGGACCCAGGTCTCTGGTTGTTCCTGTCTCTCCTCCTCCAGCAACCCCTCCTCCGCCGTTAATGCCCTGCTCCTGTTCACCTGCCTCTCCCTGCATCACTGGTCCCCCAGTCACATAATCGGTTGGCTTTATCCCAAAATACGGCGATATTTGCTCAGGACCTTTCGCCTTCTTTATTGCTCCAGGATAAAGGCAGTGGGACAGAAACATATTCTTGTTCTCATCTTTTGATGGGATGAGCTGGGGCTCGGTAAAAGCCTTGAGTCCTGGCACTGGCCCCAGGTGAGGGGGGAACATGCCTCCATTCTGCACCATCACCTTACCAGTGCCATTCTTCTCACATTTGCCAGGGCTCTTATCATAACCATCATCTGGGTTGTTATTTCCTTCACTCTTCACATCTGGGAACACGTTAGGCTCCAGGGTGCCACTTTCATTGTGTTGTTGCTGCTGTTGTGGCTGTTGAGTGGTGGCAGCAGCCGCAGCAGCAGCAGCAGCCGCCGCAGCAGCCGCAGCAGCAGCTGTTGCAGGGCAAAAGTTCTGTTTGTGTGCCAGGTAGTTCTCCACTTTGTTAAAACTTATCTTGCACACTGCACATTCATGATAGTCCAGAAGTCTTTTGGGAGAGCTACACGTCTTGTCAGAGACTGGCGAACATTTTTTGCTGAGATCAATGGGGGCATCCAGCTCCTGCTGCTCCACTGTGTTGCATTTGGGAGTCAAAATAGGTTTTGTGACTGTCAGAGAGGCCTCCAGATGTTTCGGTACCATACCTGGAAAGATGTCACAGCGGGGGTGGAAGCGGTCTGCTAGGCTCTCCACAGCCTCTTGGGATGTACAAGGATTCATGGGAGGAACTCCGAGGAAACCTGGCTGACCCATAGGGGGCCTCTGGTGGTCCTGATCAGGGAGACACATCTCATACATCTTCCTGCGCTTGCGGGTCCTCATGGTTCTCTGCATGGAGGGCACCTTGTTGGTGGACATGCGTTTCATAGGGGGATCATGACGCGTGGCGCAGTAATACTGCTTATGGACCATGTAAGTCTCATGACGGCTGAACGTGATATTGCAGGCATCACATGTTGTCTTGTTTGGATCATTATCACTTTCCACCAAACCTGTAGTGGGGCTTTTCCCCTCCAATTGCTTGCCATTGAGCCTGTCCTCGGCCCCAGTTGGGGTAGAGACCTTCTTCACCTGTCCTGGTAGATCTTTATCAGACCCTTTAGCCCCAGCATTGATCATGTCCAACACATTGGAGTTCAGGCAAGCAGACTGCATGAGGTGGCTGTCAGCCTCTGTTGGGTGACAGCCAGCCAACATGCTAACAGAACTGTGACCACTGTTGGGGCTTACTGCCTCTGGTACCTTATCTGAGAGGGCGGAAAAGTCTGGAGACTTTGCCATGTGTTGCCAGCGACTGTTACAATAGTGCTTTTTATGGACCAAATAGTTGTCCAGGTTGCTGAAGGTGATATTGCATTCAAAACAGGTTGCTCCCTTGGGCATAAGAGGACTGTAGATGACAGGGGGGTAGCTATTCCCTCCGTGGCGCAGCCTCCGATGAACTAGCTCTGACATTTTAGCCAGAATCTCTGAAGCCTGTGGGACTACTGAAATGTCTTGGGAGAAAGCAAACTGAGACAAGAATGGGCCCATGGGAAATGTAGGCATGTTATGCTGCACAGGGGAGGAGGCCAGCCGGGGGCTGGAGGGCTCAGATTTGATCCTGGTGTAAGAAAAACTGGCTTTGCTGCCTGGGTGGGCCTCTCCCTTCTGAGCAGACAGCATGGGTTTCTTCTCAGCCTTGTCAGTCTCTCCGTCTGTGCTGGTGTCCTTGTTGAGGGTCCCTTTGGGACTTCCCAGTAGAGCATCCTTCCTGTTGGCCAGCTCTACGCGGGCCTGCTGCTGCTGCTGCTGCTGCTGGAGGCTTTCCTCAGGCCCCCTGGGAGAAAGCTCAGTGCCATCGCCTTCCCTGTGAAGTTTGCTGCCGTGCCCATGTAAGTCCTGATGCTGTAAGAGTTCCCTGTGGCTCTGGAAGCTGATATGGCAGTGATTGCATCTGAAGGCCGCCTGTGACAGGTGAGACATGATGTGATGCTGGAATGTAATAAGAGAATCTGCCGTGTAGTTACAGATTGTGCATTTCAAGCTGGTGCCAGGAGGGAGGCTCTCTTCCATTTTGACACCTGTGAGAGAGATAAAAGGGAGAAATGCTCAGAATCTCACCTCCCACTTCTCCTTTTGAGTTAACTGTAGAAACCATCAAATGCTCATGCATTATGCCAAGCTTATTCCCATCCACTAGATTTTTTCTTTTCTTTTTTTTTTGTTGCTCAAGGATAAACTGTCAACTATGCTAGCTGACAGTGTGATATGTATATGTATATATATGTATATCTGCAAGAGCCATTATATATAAAAAAAAAAAAAAACTGCGAGATTTGTTGCGCTAAAATAGTTTATAGTTTCTCTCAACTTTTGGGGCCATGACATTGCCACTTACCACTGTGTGAGGTGCTTAAGTGCATTTCCAGGGCTCTGGCTCCAGAGAAGCTTTTGGTGCACTGTGGGAAGGGGCAGATACTGGGTGTCTGGTGGGGTGCATTGTCACTGTCCTCCACCACTGTCTCTGGTTCCCTTTGCCGCCCGCTGCAGTAGTACATGAGATGGGCCTGTAGATTCCTCTCGCTCCGAAACCAGATTCCACAAGCCTTACAGGGGAAGATGTCCTCTGGAGGGACACAGAGATGGACAAAGGGAACAGGATATTAGGATACAAACAGTGCTTTCAAATCTACACACATACATTTTAAAGATAAAAAGCTTGCACATATACATGCACACACACACTCATCTTCTATACTCCTCCAGTTCTGACTCTCAGCCTGCATTAAAAGGCTTTTCCACCAAATCCTCGGCTGCAGCCTATCGCTGCGCTGCTACCACTGGGTTGGTGCCCTTTCTCAAGGGCAAACAAGAAACACTGGACCATCTGCTTACAGAAGCCTCCCTGTTGAGCTGAACCCAGATAGCCCTCACTAAGTAAACAAACACACTATTTGCATGAGGCGTGTATTTTGCAATTAACACATTAGTTTGAGCCTCTGTGTGTTTATGTGAACCCAAAACTTGAAGGTCGATGGCTCTTATCTCCAGCGCAGAAACTCATCTGGGTTAATCTACGCCTGCCGGAGACAACGCTCCTTGTTAAGCAGGTGACTGAGTGCAGGCTGTGGGCCGGCGCTGGTGCGAGACAGTAGGGAAGAAAACGTGCGTGCGATTGTGCATGTCTGAACAAAAGCATTCCAGCTTTTCTTATGTGCGCTGGTGTGGGTGCATGCGCCGACACTCACTGTTGACGATGGCAGTAGGGAGGATGGAAGCCATGGCGGCCTGCTGAGGCAGGAGCTGGATGCTGTCCAGCAGCCTGGCTGGATACATGCCCTCGCTCAGAGACATGTGGTTCACCGCCTGCAGGCGCGAGTCAAAGTCCACCGCAAACGCCACCAGCTCCTCGCCCTCCATCATGTTCTTAGTGGTGGTGCACCACAGTTGGCCACCTGGAGAAAGCAGAGAAAGAAGAGACATCTAAATGTTTGCTGCGAAAGGGAAGAAAGTGCCTACACACATGCCTTATTCTAGTCTTGAATGCCAGGGCTTATGCAGGGGTGGAAATGATTTGTTTGCACCTCAAATGGCATGCACAACTTGTCAATACTTCACCGGCATGTTACGTAAGTGTGAAACAAGTTGCTTTCATAAGTGAAAAACCACATAGGAGTGAAATATACTTGACTGTGTTTTGGTTTTAAAACACCATATTATATGTACATACAGTATATATATGTGCTACAATATTATGTTGCTGTTGTGTCAGTAAGTGCACATCTTCCATGAAAATACAGTTTCTCACTTTGCAGAATTTTTTTGCAAAAATCATGCCCTTCTTTTTTTACTGTCACTCAAACGCCTTTCGAGGCTACTGGCGCTCATACCCAGAAGCAAAGTCTTACACCAGCTGGGGTAAACTGTAGCCTAAAGTGCTGTTGTCAGCTACAACGCAGAGACAGGTCCTCAACATTATTAGATTGTTGTGTTTTGGGATTAAGCATTCCTCTGAAATCTTCTGAACATATTCATTAAGTCAGAGAAAGAGGGAGGGGGCCAGGAGGAAGGAGGGAGGGGGTAAAGGGAGAGAGTGAAGGTTTTAGCTTAGATAATATTTATCTCAGCACATGACAGGCTTTGCAGCTGCACTTCATTTTCCATTGAAGAGATTAAAGTTTTTAATATGACTATTTACAGAAATCTGGCTGAGGAGATAACAACAAACTATGATATGCTCCCTCTAAATGGCAGAATTAGGACATTGTTTCTGAGGAAAGCCGGACAATTAATTAAAGCACGCTGTTGGCTTTCAAAGATGTGCAAACATACCGACAGAGTGTCAGGCTGAGAGGGGACGTGATTTGAGGCCTGGCTGATGTGGAATAAAGAGGGTCCTGAGGAGAGGCGTGAATGCAGGGGGACGCTGCTAGAAAGCCCCAGCACATGTGGAGCACTGATTACTTATGTTTGCACAAAATCTGTGAATCACCAGGTTTAAAACTGCCCCGTAGGCACAATGAAAGTGCACGAGTGAGGCTCTGTGTGAAAACAATCCATGTTTCTTTTTTATTAGAACAGAAAAGTGGTCGTTGGAGACAGAGCTATCATGTCTTCACACTACCATGCATTATATAGGAAACATTGTCAAGTTTCTCAAACAAATTGCCTCATTATATCAATTCAAAACAGAATGCTTCAGATTTCAGCACTGTGTCTCGATTAAATCCTCTCAGATCTGTTGGCTACACGCTGAAAATTAGAGCAGAGAAAACACGTCAAAGCAGTGAAATGGTATTAAAATATGCTATCTTTCAAAGTCCCATTTGTGTGCAGACTTCCAACTCATGAGCGTGCATATGTGTGTGACTGCATGGGCGCGTGCTTGTAGGCGCCACTTTAAAGAGCAGTGCCTATCTGTCGGCCGATCTGCTGTGACGAGACGCGCACTTCAGGCCGCTCCACTTCATCGTTTTGATTCTGTCATACCACACACTGCCTGGAGAGACCCTTTGAATTTTTATCTCCTAATTAAAATAACGAAACTCTTCTCCACTGTCTGCCGAAGTTACCATCAAGGTAGATACAAACTGCAACTGACAATGGTGAGGAATATATCGCAGTCACAGCCACAAAAGTTTCTCTCCTTTCTAAGGATCTCTTAGAGTAGTTCAGACACGCTCAGCTTACAAAGAGAATTATGAACAAGGCTTTGACTCTCGGATACAAATCAGTGTTGTTTGGATCAATCCAAATCAAAGATACTGAATGCTCTCCTCAGCTGAAATAAAGCAGATCATATGGAGAACGATGAAAATGTTTAACTACATTTTGACAGCGAAATATGAACTCAGATTGCAGCTACTCAGCCAAGAATGCTACAGATCCATCTGTTGTGTGTGAGGATGCTGGAAGTGACTTTTAGGACTGCATGTCCCAGATTTACCGAGCCACACAAAACACTGAGGCAGCACTCTGCTCGTCACAGTCAGCTCAGTCAGCCAATACAGGGTAGTAATGATGCATGAGACCAAGCTGCAGGAGTGTTCTTTAAACTACATTTATATTATCATTAGAAATGGAATCTGAAGTCAATCAGGTTTTAAGCATTTTTACAGAAATTGTGCACATTATTTTTTTACACTCTGGCTTTGCTCTGAAATGAATCATCCTCTGCACAGCTTTATTTCACTGGGGTCCTTCAGAACTAAACCGTGCAGCCACATCTGCACACACAACACATTTAACTGACATGTGCCAAAAAGCTAGTGTGCAGAAATATGCACATATAGAGATTCGAGGCTCCGGAAACTGCCTGCATGGAGGCGTCAGCTGGGCATCAGACAAAAACAAATATTAGACGAAGGAGTTCTTTTGAAAGATTTGTCATGGCTATTTGCCTCCGACAGCCTTTTCACGACAGGTGATTTAAATCACAGAAACGCAGGTGAGCCACTGGTGACAATGGCATGAATGAGGATTGAGGGTGGGGGGTGTTGTGGAGGTGGGGGTCAAGAGCTAGAGTGAGCGACCAAAACCGTTAAGTTGGGAAACTGGGGAAAAGGCCGGGAAAAGTGCAGCTTGTGATTTGCACTTGTTTGCCTGCTAACTGTCTGCAGTGTGAGCTGCCTTTGTGCAGTGGCCAATGCAGTTGGAATGAAGGCTATTGTCTAAATCCTCCTGCAGAGCACCTGATAAAAGAATAAAGAACTATGACATATTCTAAAAACAATGGAGGAATTAAGGGGAGACAATAGGCCAGCTGCCTCATTAAAACAATCAAAAACGGCATCCTGTACGTAGTCCAGATAATTAAAAACCATTGCTTCCTACCGTCTCTCAACACCATATCCACCGGCTCACTGAGGCCCTGAGACTATGGCTCTGCTGGCTAAATGCCCTCTTCCCTCTCTTTTCTTTGATTAATGGTTTATTTGAACATGCAGTTGAAGATGAACACATGAAGGAATTCATGAAACAAAATTATAATGCAAACCCTTTCCCTCTCTATAAGTACTCATAAACTAATCAAACGTCTCAGGATGAATCGCAGGGACTGGGGGCGTGTGTCTCCTCCCCTTTGCCTAAAGCCCCGAGAGATTTCAAAGTGCAGGCATCACAGGGCAATTTTATTTTATTTTTTTTTAATTTTCTCACTTTAAATGACTTTATAAGAAAATGGATGTGTACTGTATCTGTGTTTGTATGGGGGAGGCTGGGAGAAAAGAGAATGAGATACTTGAGCAATTTTTTCTTTCCTGCAAACCGCTACCACCACCATATCTTAATGAAGCTGCAAACAAATCTCTCATGCCTCGTGCAAAAGCTGAGAGACAACAAAGCAGCAGAAATAACAGAAGGGCCTGGATAATTAAACTGGCCTGAAGACAGGTATTCAAATGTTGGTGTGTAAACAGCACAACTCTTTAATAGTTTAGCTGTAAAATGCGTAGTTAAGCACATCAGCACTCGCCTCTCCCATCTGTCCAAACACATTACCGTTGCGGAGGCCATTACAGCTCTGGAGTACAGTCTCCCTGCACTGCAGCCACATATTTCGGGAGGGGTTGAATGTGGCTTTTGGGAACACTAATGCTGGCCCATTGGCATTATCTGAAAGCATCATGGGGTCATGTATTATAAAGCACCTCAGTGCAGTTTGAAAGATGGAGGGGCTTGAGAGCAGAATCTGTTTGGTATACTCATATATAAGTGCTGTGGCCATTTGTTTTTGTTTTTTTTGCTCTAAAGAGCAAAAGTATCATAAAGTATACGATACCTGATTCAATGCGAAACTCAGATTTCCCTTTGTCAAGGCGAATGTTGATGTGGATCCTACCTTTTTTTCCATGGCTCCTTAAATTTCTCATCTCTGTTTATTGGTGCTACACTAACTGCTGGTCTCAATTGTGAAGTGAGGCCAGCGGTGCCTGAAGCCACAGAGAAGGTTGTAATTAAAGACCTCTACTCTTCTTGTCTTCAAATCAGCTCCAGCTCCTCCTGGTCAAATGGGAACAAGCTGCTTGCACCTTCGAATATCAAGTAGCTGCACGGTGTTAACAGCCACCTCTCTTTCTTTAACAAAGAAGGAGCAAATCTCAACTTGACACAATCAACAACTTCCTTGACAACTTTTCTGGATTTTGTGAAAGTATCGGTCACGAAAGGTGGATGGATATCTGTATTGACGAACAATGACGAACGATAAATAAATCCTTCTTGCGAAATACTATGAAATGTTTGGATTGTTTGGGGATCATATGAGTTTGACACATTAGGTTGACCCATGGGTGTCAGACCTGCTGTTACATCCCTGAGCCACAGCGAGTAAGCAGCAGAAAGGAAAACGCTGAGTTAGACTCGAGCAGGAACATCGTTTATAGGGTCAAACAAGCTTACTATTATTGACGGTACACTAAACTAGAATTAGCTGACTCTAGTATTATTTCACTAAGGCTCTGACACAGATTGTGTCTCTCCCTCTCTTTAACTCTCTGCCACCTCCTCTGCATCATGTTTTCTCTCAGCCACAAGGAGGCACTCTTCTCATGCTCAAGCTGCAGCTCTGGATGCTTTGCTGTTATAACGCAAAGACGCCTCAGACGCCAGTCTGCGCCCATACATCTTTGCAGGTGGGTGTTAAAGATTTCATCCTCACGAGAAATGCATTTAGATCAAAAGGCAATCTTTTGACCCCGTTTTTGTCTGATCTTTGCCAGAAAATAATGTCAGGTGTTTCGTAGTCTGCTTTTTCTGTATATATGTGATGACAGCAGTCAAGCATGCATGAATAATTATTTTTTGTTGTCATTTAAAAAAATATTTGACTGCATTATATTTCAAAAGTCTGGAATGTGGCAGGCAAAGCAATCTCTTAATTCTCCAAAATGATAAATATTCTTCAAAAAAACATGTTGACAGAGTATAGACTTGTACCCCCTAACAGATGTCTACCATTTTGCACTAAAGTGTCCTGACTAATTTTAGTATCAAGTGTTTTTGCCGATAGAGTCAGCACTGAGAGCTCATGGCCTTGAGCGAATGGCATGCGGGTCAGAATCCACAAATTAAAAAGTCCTCCCAGGGGAACCTCATACATGCCGCCGTCTCTACTGTATACATTCACAGGCAACAAAGAGATAAAAGCAGAACACCAACCACACTGAACAATGTCATTCAACACCCGTTTATGAATTGTTTGAAGACATTAAAAAAAAGCAATTGGAATAAAATGATGCAAAGATGTGATTCGGCAAACGTTTTAGTGAGTGAAAATTAAATGTTTCACTTTGAAATTAAAAGACATTTCTCTGTCTGGTCTCTGGAGACTCATGCAGCTTCTCACTGAGAACGATAGCGGCTGGCAGAGGGGTGTTTGCCTGGTAATGGTGTTGTAATCATTTTGAGGGGGAAGAAAATAGAAATGTGTATTAGCAGCTATATTTGCTCCATCAGAATGAGCATTTCAATTACAAATATATATTTTTCAAATTACATGGAGAACGAGTTACACACAAACATTATTTTGTTTATCGATGAGTTTTAAGATGCAAAGATTGTGCATATTTTTTTTTTTTTTTTAGAAATGATCATTTTCCCTTAATAAACGAAATGTTCTTCCACAAACATTAAATGACAACTGAAGACATTTTACACTCTGTATTGTCGGTAACGCAGTTCACAGTTCTGTGCTAGTCTGAAACAATACCAGTCACATTCCTACAGTACCAAGCTGTTCTCCCTCATTAGATGCCACACACAGTCAGCTCCTCCCTGTCCACGGTAAAGCAGAGTAGACTATTAAAGGAAAACCCTGACTGGCTCCTCTCCTCTCCTCTTCTCTCTGCTTTATTCTTTATTTGGACAGGTTTGTCCCATTGAGCACTCTATTAGCTCTCCTTCTCTGCGGGTAGTGCTGCCTGTGTCCTGGTTGTGGTCAGTCGACATGTGTTTACTGCGGCCCCCGCTGCGGCGGCAGGCTGGTTGGGGGCCCGTCCTGACCAAGCCCTGCTAATGGGACCAGAAGACCCCTCGTGACAGGACACTGCAGCAAACCCTACCCCTCCCTTCCCTCCAGCTGTGGCCTCATGGCCCACGTCCCCCTTCCCATCATGCTTCGACGGGAGCAGGTGAACGGCACTGAGCCAATGGCGGCGAGCTCAGTTTTCCTGAGAGAGCAGCGCGCCACCGCCACGCGCCTCAGTGGTTCCTCCAACATGGCTCCGGCCCTATGCCACATGGGCTGGCTGGCCATTCTGCGTGTATGTGTGGGTGGGTGTCTGAGTGCGTGTGTGTGTGTGTGTGTATTTGAGGATGTATGGTGAATGCCAGCCCTAATGCAAATGCTTGCCGTTTAAAAAATGGGAGGCTCTCTCCTTCTCTGTCTCTCCTCTTTGGAAAGGTCTATTTTGGCCTTCTGGTGCTGGCACTAATTTTTTTTCCTCTCCAGAAGGACAGAGAGCCAGAAAGATGCACCTGTCATCCATTTAGGAATTCAAAATTTATTGATCTGGTCATGTGGAATGAAACTGATAACTCAAGTTATGTGTTCTTCTTCAAGAATATTTACTGATTTGTGCTTAAACACATGCATTTCTTATCTGCAAAGCAGGCCTTGTTTACAAGCATGCTTATTTAGTATTCACAGCACAGCAATACACAGAAAGTATCCCCACACACACACACCACACACACACACACACACACACCAGTCACTGGTGAACCCGCCCAGTATGCCCTCTGTCTCTGCACCCCTGTAATTCTACATATTGCTTAAAGTATGTGCTAATTAAATTTTCTGTCGGTTTGCAAGAGAAATAAATAATCTGCGGCTAAAAGGCCTAATTGCGTTTGTCACATTGTGTCTCGGTGGCTGGTGCATCGGGAGCACAGCCGCTGCCCTTGCTCATTGCCATTCTGTCGTCCTGGCAAGCCCCCGTGCTGCCCCAGGTATCACCACGCGGCCATCTGGAGCCGACATCTGTCTCTCTATTGATCACAAGGGTTTAGCACTTGATCAAACAGACTGCGACAGGAAATTGCTCTTTTCCCCACAGAAAAGGCCAATCGCCTGCGTGAGGGTAATAGAGTGGAACCGAGATGCAGTACCAGCGCAGTGGGCAGGCGGGCACGGGCAGGAAGGCAGCGGCATGGCGGTGTGGGCTGCTGTGGAGGTAGCAGGAATGACACGAGTGCCACGTTACTGAGACCATGTTTCTAACATTTCTGCTAATGCAGCAGCTGCAAGAGTACAACAAAATCTTCTAAGATTCATGCAGGTTTGTAATTTTCCAGTCTGAACACATCAGTCTGTCACCTCTGTTTGAAAATTAAAACAGTCCAACTGAATGCAAAATTTAATCTTAAGTAATTCAGGTAAACTGTCTCAGGCAGCAGTGGTTTCAAAATGTTTAAAAAAAAGCTGCATGCAAATTAAATAACCTACATAGGGTGCATAGGCCAGATGGTGGGACATTAATGTATTCTTCCGTGGGAAGAAAGAAACCCCACTTTTTCTTTATGATTAACACCAGGGCTGTCAGTTTGCATAATGATAGAAATGTACAACAGTGAGGAAATTTTAACAGTGTAAAAATCTTCTAAAACAATCTCTGTTTAATGTGTAACTGAGAACCCGGGCGCAAGTTTTCAATAGTGGGAAATCCCTGACAAGACTGCAGTTGTCTCTTGCTCACTGTATTCCCAGTGGAGTTCAACACACTATTAGTGCCCGAGGTGAAGAGTTCTTGAATGTGTGTTACAGTATGTTAGCTGAAGCCGTGGTCCACATCTAAAATTTGGCTTCTCTCTGCTCGGGCATGCTTTCGAGGCACTCACTGTAACAACATGTTTAGCAAGTATGGACAATTTGATACTGAAGGTGACATTTATTCTGCATTGTAGAAAATATTTAATTGTTCCTGCAGAGAGTGAGATATGCTTCCCCTTGCCTACAGTGCTGGGATTGTCCTTTGGAATATGATGCAAATTTGGGATGAAGCAACTAATTCCTTGCACCCCTGTACACCCCCACCTCAATCCTCCGCCAGCCTCCATCCTCCCCAGACACGAGGATTCTGATTAATCGTGTGACCGCCCCTCGTTTTACATTTTACACAATCTCACGGCGCCACGGTGAGATGTGTGAGGTGTTTCGCCACTTTTGGCAAGCTGAAAAGATGTAGCCCAAGGAAGAACAAGTCGAAAGTATGAGGGAAAAAAATATGACCAGGGGATGTGATAAAAAATTATCAGCCAGTGTGTTTTCCTGTTTGGTTTTAATCTACATTTAATTAAATTCTTATCTGCTGTGTGCTTATGGCTGCATTTGAATGGCGAGGCTGCATTCATTATGAATGGTAAAATTGAACTCAGTACATTGTGTGTGGCCCAATAAAGAAACAAGACTCTTATTGGAGTGCATGCACAAGCTCCGACAGACATGCGGAAAAAATAAGTCAATTAAGATCGGTCTTTAAATTACCGCTGTATCAAAACAAGGGGTGGGAGCATGCTCCATAATAGAATCCTGACAGGGGAGAGAGCACAGCTGACTGTTTTTAATAAACATCCCATTTGATACAGCCAATTGTATTAGCCTGTTTATGGAATACACACAGTTGATGCACAGCAGATTTACAACTCTGTCATGATAGTTCATAACCGCCAGAGGTGGAAAAAAAAAAGTTGACTTCTATGGATCTAGAGGTCAAATGAAAAATGGCGTCAGCATTATTATAAGAGTTTCTCATAAAGATTCTGCTGGTTTATCTGAGTGTTAGAGGCCAACAGCAAAGGTCAATAACAGAATATTTAGACAACATGTGTTGTGTAGCACATACTGAAGAGTTAAATCCAAGGGAGTGACAGGGAGAAAGAGGAAAAGAAGAAGATTCGGCTCCAAAATTGTAATTCTATTGACAAAAGACACAGCTTATAACGGGCGGGCGGCACTTCATAAGCTAAGAACAATATCCCATAGGCAGCACCCGGAAAACGTTGAAAAAGACCCTGAGCTGATACTACAAAGTTGGGCTCCGCAAAATCCCTAAATCTTCCCTTTTGCTTATTCCAAGCAGCGTGGGGGGAGAGGGAAGCTCCCTGCTGCCTGCCCATGTTTACAGAGCCGTTCTCATCTCTAGGCCTTGCTCATCCACGGCACTGACACACGGTGTCGACATGATTAGGGGTCTGCCTTTGCATAGGACCTGCATGTGTGCGCGGGGGTTGGAGGATCGGCAGATGAATGACTTTGGTGCATCGGAGAGGGATCACAGCAGATAATCGCTCCCGACTGCTGCGCCGCAGCTCTCAGATCTGGTCTTTAAAATAATGTTCGGAGTCAAGACTCTCCAAAGCTTTTTCGCAGGTTATCTTGCGCATTTTATGTTTGCTGTTTAAATCTTAACAGGACACAAGCAGCAAGGGAGAGCAAATATGTCTGGAGTCGGAGGAAGCGGAGTGGAAATGTTATTGCGAGGGTTGAAGATTAACTGAAGCAGGGACTGAGGAGATGAAACTCCTTTCTATTTGAACAGCTTTCATTGCTTGAGAAAAACTTGGAATGTTTGAATTTAACCTTGGGAGACTGGATTCCTGTGAGAAACATGGAGGGTATAGTCAACTGACCTTTTGCTAAAAGTGACATCATTCAAAGGCATTTACTCAAATAGGACAAATACCAAATCTGCTTAAGTACATTTGAATACAGACCACCACGTGCAGCCAGACAGTGTGAATACAGTACAACATAAATTCCAATATCATAAATATTGCTATCACGCTAACAGAGCCGCCATAAAGTACGGCTGCCCATGTCTGGGACTATAAACCTCTGGCGTTACTCATCAGGAATAAACACACATGCACAATTTACTGCACTAGATTCCCCCTTTGTTTATCTTTTAAATAAGCACACTTTATCACCCTCCTGCATAAGCAAATTGCATGCAGTGTGTGTTGTTTTAACATGTGATATGCTGTCCAGAAGATTCATTTCTCCCAACGAATTCAATTGTCTTTGCAATATCCTGCTGTCATAGGCATCGGGCCCCATCACCTGTTCGTTATCACTGGCCGTCCTGTTTGGGAGCTCTTGAAACGGTGCCATGGCATTGACTCTCAGTTAACAGCAGGTCTCTGAACTTCTCATGGTTGATGGCGGAGGCTGGAAAATTACGCTAACAGCTAATTAACATCATAAAGAGCATTTAAACGGACAGACGACACCTGCAACCTTCATTTGCACATGCTAACGCAGAGTTACCTGTGTTTTTTATTTTTGTAGATAACACATGCATTCTTTGAAATGCTGCTTAGAATATTCATTTTTTTTCCGTGGCTGGTTTTAGATTTACCACTGCCATCCGTTTAACTATACTGTAAAGAAGAAGAAAAAATAAAAAGCCACTGAGCCAAAAATAAGAATTGTCTAAACAGTGCTGGCAGACTTACTAAAGCTTTTTTTTTTCACTCTATGAGTTTGTGTGCATCCTTGAAAAAAAAAAAAAAAAAAAAAAAAGCACTGCCACATTCTGCGCCTGAAATAACACATTTCATTTCTAATTTCTATTTGAATATAAAATATTTCCAGGCAGCGGACATGGACCTCCGGTTACTGGTCCGAATAACAAAGTGTTGCCTGTCAGTCTGAGACACTTTGCTGGCTGGATGAACTAAGCTGGTTTAGACTGACGTGTCCTCAACGGTGGCAGCCTCAGCTTCCTCTGGCAGGCCTCTGGAGTCCTTCCTCACTCCTGCTCCCACCCTCAGAGTCTTTTGCTGGCGATGGCCGCAACACAGTCAAGTACACCAGTCTTTCCTTTAAAGGTCTGAAACAGGCTAACTTTCACAGGACTGTAATGCACTCACACCTCATTACAAAGCCACATTATGGACTACAGCGGTAATACGGCTTTAATCTTCTCCAAATCGTTATAAATGTCAAGCTGGGGCCAGGGACTTCCCAGTCTATTGCACCAATGGCTTAGCCTGCTATCCCCTCTTTTCCGTATTAGCTATAACCAGAGTATTACACTCCCTGCCAGATCCCCTGAAACTTTCAACTCTTTTGTTCCAACATTCAATGCACCATTAACATACCCTTTGAAATTTTGTCTTTCTCCCCCCCTCCTCTAGAAAAAGCCCCAAACAGCAAAATTTGAAAACAGTTGATACCCCCACCCTGCCACATACACCGCTTGTACCTCCTCCTTCTTTTCCTTAGCCTCTCCTAATGAGACGCAACATCCCTGTCTCTCCACTGAAGGATCCAGACTTTCTGTGTGATAGAGAGACTGCGGCTGTTTATTAATAATGAATTTGGATGTTTGCGTGTGGAATGTTATCAGCACGCACACAATCCCACCAATAGTTTGCCCTGATGGGGTAGCTGGGTTCCTCATTAGCAGAACATATTTAATCCAGAAGTTTCTTATCAAATGTCACACCTGCATCTCTAAATGGCATTTTCACATTCATTCGCCTGTATTTGGGAGATGAGGCTCCAAGGTGCTTTGCAGAGATTAAGAAGGAGAGGGAGTGCAAGCTTATTTTATCATTTAGCGGGTCTGGAAAGAATCCAAGGAGTTTTTGTCTTGTTGTTGTAATTAGAAAGCCTTTTAAGTGATAACGCCTGCATAGGAATATGAATATGTAGCGATCAGGCCAGTAGTCCTCCTCCCCCCGCCTCACCCATCCTCCTCATCTCGCTTTCTGTGTCTCTCTTCCCCTCTCTCTTCATTGGCTTCTTTTTTTTTAAATTGTTGAATGCTGAGTTTTTGTTCTACGTACAGCAAGGATTAACTCAGAGGCTTCAGAAGTTTTAATGAAAGACTTGAAAGTACACGCTTTTTCTTGTTTCTCACTGGGACTGTGTTTCCTTTTTCCTGTGCGAGAGAAGACATGACATGAGTGTAAGTTTTTTTTTTATACCTAGGGCATAAAGGATGGACTTAAGATTCCTTGAGGAAACATTACAGCAAGAGAGCAAAACTCACTATATGGTAATAAAACAAAAACCTATCCAAAATTAAAGGGATGCTTTAATAGACTATGCGGCCGTTGAGTGTAAAGAGGAGGAATAGCCTGAAAATGTTTTCTTATCACTAGACTGTTAAAGGGGGAAAAAAAGCTCAGATGTTTAACATTTCCCATTACAATGCTTCTCTCCAGCTGTAGAAAAATGAAACAGGTCTCTCAGTTTTGGCATTTAGTCCCTGTGTATACCCAGAAAAGCTGCTGCTAACCATCGGCCCAGAGATAAGTGCAAAACTGAGAAGTATTGATCCAGTAATAGTGGTTCACGCTTTGACTCTGACACCTTAACCCTGCAGACATAATGTCATAGCCTCTTATCCTTTCCTCTTAACACAACCTGCCTATCTCCCACAAGCTGTCACCTCTACTAATACGCTTCTCAAAAGCTCCCCTAAATCACTGAAATCATTGCACTTTCAGACATTATTTATTTTTTCCACCTCTTAAAAGTGAAGCGTAAATTTACAGTTTAGTAAAAGGTTGTGCTTTTTTTCTTCTTTGCTCCTTTTCCTCCATGACCCACTGGACCCGTTTGCGCTTTTGGTTGAGATAATTCTATTTCTATCATTGTAAAAGCTGCTACTTTGCAATTACTGTTAGGTCCATGTAATTGTGTTGGCTTACAGCGCATGACAAATACACTCGAGCTAGACCCCGCATAGTGATCCCAGATGCATGCCGGTTTAGACATTTTCATTAATTGAAAGCGTTACTGTGTAACACTGTGGTATTACACTCTGGCAGGTATGAATGAAGTCTAATACAGCTTAATTACTCGGCAGCTAAATATCTATTGTAGGGATTCCTTATGTGGGGCTTTTTATCTGTTACAAATCACAAGTTTGAAGCACTGGAGAGTGACCTTTTATGTGGATTTCAGGATGCAGAATACTAAAAGAAAAATGTATGGATGAATGCAATAGTTTTTTGTATCAGAATAAAATAATCAGATGTTTTGCCCAAACTTTTTTGACTAATGTGTCTCAAAAGGCTTGGCCATTGCTGAAGGATGCCAAATGTTGGCATTATATGCAGATTCTGTTTATTATCTTCCAGGCAGCAGAGATCCTGTCTTGGTTTGAGCTGGTGCAGCCCAAAGCAACTTCCAAACAAGGTTTGTATGCAAGGGTTTCTAATTAGCTCTCTGAGGGCCGCATTTGGTGCGCCACTCTCAACAATAGCCGTTAGGAAGTTGAACACTAACTTGGAGGGCTCCATATGTTGCCCAGGAGGCCTGAGAGACAGACTGATCCTGTGTGTTCACATTACGAGACACTATGTTCACTCCTGAGAGCAGCTTTTCATTCTACTGTGGATGGGAATAACTGCTAAACCAATGAATGCTGTTCATTGCTAGTTTATGTACTGTGTCTTTAGGCTGCCTATGGTCAATCATTCTAAATATGGTGCCCTTACTACATACTAAATATTTTAAAACTGATATAATGAGGCATCTATAAATCCACACACACAGAAATGTGGTTCCTGAAACTGTAAGACAAAGCTTTTATGGACAGAGGAAGAATAACATTATTTGCCGATGCAGATCACAGAGAAATAACTGGGATGAATGATGACTGATGTTCTAGTACTCACTCCCAAGTACTATTGAGTTCAGGCAAAAACGGTAACTTTTAAATATTTAACCAATCGAAATCTTTTCTAAACCATTACCAAATACTATGAATGCCTGAATATGGTGGTAACTTTAACTGCTGTGAACTACTGGATTGCAATTCAGGATATTGAAAGAAAACATCAGGGAATACTTTGCAGATATTTTCAATATATACTGTTAACTGTTGAAGTACATGATAGTATCTCTGTTTTTTTGGACTGAGATTGTTTGCTGAGAGGTGGCAAGACAGTGTTGTAATAAACCTTTAATTAATGCACTGTGTGGCTGGGAGTGGCTTCAATGCCTGAGATGAGAAAGTTGATGGAATACTGGCTAATTAGGTGAAGTTCCTACCTGTATGACATCTATAATCTTTGTATTTATTGTATGACTGACCTGAGGACACTTTGATAAAGGCTCTGTGATTTCATAAAGTCACATAAAAGAGCTAAACATGAAGACATTTATCCTTCTTAACTCGGAAACTGAGACGTGCAACTCATTTAGCACTTTTTGGAGTACGGGTTATAATAAAGTCTTTTGATACATTCATATGAGAGGATTTGTGCACATTTAAATGTGGTATGATGGAAAGTGGAAATTCCTTCAAAGTGTTCAGTTGTTTTTTTAGAAAGCATGTTTAATTATTTGCCTAAAATTACATAAAAGATAAAAATTATTATTATTATCAGCCAATCTGTCAAATTATCATGTTAAATCAAAGCTACTGAGGCAAATCAAGAGAAACCTGAGCATGTGGTGCAAAAACAGTATCTTAGAAAAACATTATCTTTTAAAAATGTTTAAAATTTCCAATTTAAGATACCTGAGGACCTACGTTTCATGCTGGTAACGCTTACTTAATCGTCGCATATCTATCATTCACAACTCTCCAGTTAAAGGTTCTGCTACATCCATTGTGAGTCAGTGTCTCTTTCATAGGCCTTAGTCAGTCCTCATCTCCAAATACTCTGCAAGCTTCAATTTCAAGGTTCTGATGATCTTAGATCTCCATTGAGAGTTGATTTCCAGAAAAGAAAAGCCTGGTTCACCCTCCCTCTCTGCTCTCTTCTCTGAACTGGCATCTCAGTTTTCTTCCCTTCCCTCTCAATCAGCGTGCGTTCTGCTTTTGAAAAAAAAAGAAAGAAAGAAAAAAAAGAGATGTGCCTCATTAACTCAGGCATCAGGCATCACGCTGGCTTTTACAACTTATTGTCTCTTGCGCCTTATCCATCCCTTCATCTTAAACTTGGAATAAATTAGAACGATAACGATCGCGCGTATGCCATTAGTCACAAATGAAGTGGTTAATGCAGAAAAGAGGGCAGATAAGGCTGAGATGTGATGCCGATTCATAAATGGGAAGGCAGATTGTTGTAAAATGGCAGACAGACCGTGCAAATTGGGTGTCGACATCATGTGGCAACGTTATTGCAGAATTAGCTGGTGCTTTTTCCCCGCTTTTTCTGATCATAACCTCTGGGAGAATGGCAGAGAAAGGACACTACTGTGAGGAGCTCACAGACATTATTCCTTTGAACAAATACTTCAGGAGGCACCAATGCTGCCTTTACTTCCATGATGTATTTGCTTTTAATTCATACATTTGATTGTGACATCTTAAATAATTTCTCTATTGAGACTCAAAGCATTACCAGCTAAATGGCAGTCCTGTATAAACAGAGATTTGAAGGGGATGGGGTCTTGATAAGAGAATCCAGTGTTTATTCAAGTTGAGGCTACTGCTGGCTCAGGAATGTCTTTTGTTCTCAGGTGAAGCTTGGCCCATATCCTATGTTTAGTCATGGCCTTACAGCTTAATACTTCTAATATTTGATAGTATATGTAATATGTGCCAAAATTAGATTTTCAGAGGAGACTCTTAAGCTAAACTTGGAAAGGAGAATGAGGAAGATAACCTAATTTACTGCAGAGGACAATTATCATGGAAAAAAGCAAGGGGAGTGACACATCGTGGGCCGAGGTAGCATCACTCCTCTCTGAAGAAGACAAACTGGTAGATTGAAGGTCTCTTGAATCCAGGCTGTCGTTGGGGGTAGGGGAGCTCTTGTAATTTGCAGAACTGAATCCATGGAGCAGGCATAAGGGAATAAGTTGGAAAGGGAAGAAGACAGAGAACAAACCTGGCAGGCACGTTGAGGCCATGCCAGTCCTGCCTGCGCCACGCGGTGTGGCAGGGGAGCAGTGCCAGGAAATGTGGCAAGAGGAGGAAAGATCAAACAACAAGGGCTGCAGATCTCCACCAATCTGCTCTGTATTAATGTCAGAGCCAAGGAGCAGCTGAACCAGACGTGATCCACAATGTGTGACAGCAATGTATTTGTGTGCGTGCCTGTGTGTCTATATGACCATTCGCAGCAAACTGGACCCAATTCATAATGGCCTGGTGGTAGGAGAGAGAGCTCCAAACTGACATAGAGTGTGAAACAATTTTTCCAACTTGTCCCCAAAAAACTTTGCTCTCAGAGTGCATCCTTCACTTCTTTTCTTGTACATTTATAGTAGTGATTAAAGCTTTCACACCTAAGTATTTAGCATTTTTTCTCTCCATGTCAGACACACGGTAGCCCATGATGGAGTGGTGGGAACCTGGTGCCTGCACTGACACGCCTCTCAGCTCCAGTGGGCTGCACACCCGGGCCCGCATCCCGCTCCAAAAACTTGTTCTGTATAGCCGCAATAAAGCAAGCAGACGGCAAATGAGCTCCACGCTGCCATCCCTCCCTCCCAGACAGATGGCAAAATTAGACAATATGCTTTCCAAAATTACACTGAAATCACATGGCTGTGTGTCTGTCTGCTCGCTTGTCTGTCTGTCCATTCTCCCACCCATCCGTCCATCCCGCATGGCATGGCAACGCACCCATCTCTGCTTGGGTGTGGCGCCTGAGCGCGGGCGAGGCGGCGTTGCTTGGGACGACGAGGAGGCTGGAGCCAGCCTCATTGCTGTTGATTGATATCGGAGCGCTGCGGCGGGATGTAGGGCCAGCAGGAGCATCAGTAGTGTAGATGGGGAGGGGGGTGTTACATGGGCAGCGGGGATTGTTGAGGGAGGGGTGGCAGGGGAATGAGCCTGTTCTATGACAATGCATGATGAACAGCCTGCTATTTGGAGTGCATCTGCAGGAGCCAGTTTGTAGCGCCGAGTCCTTAGAGAGATGTGGGAGGAGAGCAAATGTTTGAAGAGCCGACTCTGCAACTGCTGAATCTCCCAGTGCGCCGTGTATTTTGGGAGAGACAGAGCATCTTATGACAATATTAGCCTCTATGCCTCCTTGTCTTTTTTTAAAATAAATTCATGAACCAGAGGTTGATAATGGTATCTTACTGATATGGGAGTCTCTACTGCTGGAAAAGGTCTACTGTTTTGGGAGAATCTTTCGAAAAGTCTGAGGGAAATTACGTTATTCCTCTGCTATTTGCAGTATGAGATAGTAGTGCATAAGTCTGCAGCTTGACTATTTTGTCGTGGAAATGATTTAGCAGACAGCACCCCCTTCTTGGTTACTTATAAACAGCGCATTTGTAGTGTAACCTTATTGGGAAAGTTAACTCTGGAAAATCAATGTTGATCTTATTATTCTGAACAGTTAAACAGGCGTACAAAAAAAATAGGAAATCCAAATTAACTTTCTAAATCACCAGAAGTTCATTTACACCGATTAAAACTGCAATTTGAAAGTGAAAATTATCCTCTAATTAACTAATAAACATAAACATAGCCATTAGTGATATGAAAGTGGATCTGCAGATGGCAGGATAGTCTGATTCTGGACTGAGTCATGAAAATAGTAGCCAGACAAAGTGAATAAACATGAGGAAGCTGCACGCTGTTTGAAAGAGTTGGGACTTTCTGAAGAGACTAGTGGTATATTCAATAGAATGATCACAACCACAGACTTCTCATTGCTGGCTTTGATTGGCCTCCTGCTCTGTCGCTTGGGAGAAACCTCAGTTCCCTCAGTGACGGCTCTGTCTCAGACTTTGTGCCCCGGTTCAAGCAATTACGCCCAGCTACATGTTTTCATATGGGAAATAGATGAGGGAGGGGAGGGTGGCGTTGGACAGGGAGAGGGGGTGACATGTGAAGAAGTGAAGTCATTTTGGTGCTGCATTCTTCAGTTCCGGTCATGCTCTGTACCGACGCAAATTAAAACCTCCCCAGTAGCCTATGTAAATATTCTGCCTACTGTGCTGCGCTTTAATGAGCCATGATATGAAAGACATCCAAAACCAATGGAAAATAACTGGCCACTTAAAGCTGGGGGTGCGTTTGACAGGTGACAGGTAGAGCCACTTTTAAGACAGTGTTGCATGGTGGTGGGAGGGAGGGTTTGGGGGAGGATGGGGGTGGACCAGCCCTTGCATTTAGAAATAATCTGGAGCTGCAAGCCAGGGGAGAGTAACCAGCTTTTTAGCCTGAGGCATTTCAAAGAATTCTGGGTGGTTGTGAGGGAGAAGGGTGAGCAGGTGGGGATTGTGAATGTCTGAACCTGGTGTGTGTGCTAATTTTTTAAGGGGGTGGGATGTTGTTAGGTGAGAAGTGAAAAGAGACAGCTACTATGTCTCCCACCTTGAGACACAGCTCATTGTCACCAACTTAAAAAATGTACATAATTTCCTCTGCACACACACACACAGACACACTCAGCCCTCAACCCTCTAATAACCTGTCTTTTAAAAACCTTACAAGGATTACCTATCTGCAAATCTGCTTTGTATGCAGAATGTGACGGTGGAATGGAAATGAGCAACTGTTCAAGATGGCGCTTACCAAAAAGGGGACCACATCTGCACAAACCGATTAATCCAAAACATTCAGAGGAATCTCAAGTCATTTACAATATCACAGAATCCATAATCAAGATTCACTGCCAGAGCCTGAGTCTGCGGCACCGAGTCAATGCCCAGTTCAATGAGGGCTGATGGAATGTATAATTTCATGACAGATGCATGCATTCACAGGGGAACGCTGGTTCATTTTCAAATTTACGAGCAAAAAATATAAAAGGAAGAAAAAAAGAAAAATACAACAACTTAACCTAGAAAGGAAATACACACCCAGTTATTAACAGGCAATAAGACACAGATGCAAATGAAATATGTAAAATGTTTGTTCACTGATAGCACAGTATTCATAAAATGCAAATTTTAGTATTGAACACAAATATGGGCTTTGCTTTTAACAGCAACCTAGAAATGTAGCTATTTAGAAACATGGGTGTAAATAGCATCTCTAATTGGTCAAATCCCAGTGTATGCATAGCACTAATTAGAATCATGTTTATTGTAAAGATTATAGGCTTAGTGGTTCTAACAGGTGACGTACTCAGAAGACACATAAGAGAGAAATCACTGTGGTCTTGGACTCACGTTGGGAGGAGACCAATTTAATGTGTAGCAACTTGAACACAATGCATTTTAAATGTGAAAATGGGGCAAAAAGATATGTAGATTTTCATAAAAATATCTCTGACATGGACTGTTGGTTTGAACCTTGCCAAGCCATGCTAAATCCAGTCTTTAAAGCCACGCAGCAAGCTATAAAGGTAGGAGCCGACTGATAGGCTGGTGAGATCCATTGTTGTTGGGCCATCTGACAGTCTAACTCGTGAGGAAGGGGGAAACAGAGGAACAGGCCAGTGGGGTGCCTTATGAATTTAGACTAAGTCGAGATTCAACATTTGGCCAAAACACATTCTCTCCTGTGAACTGTCAACAAATGCAAACCAAACCCAACAAGAACTGTACTGGTAAAAAAAACATTTTGCCAATGCTTCTTTGGAATCTGTCATGGGATTTACATGGGGATCACTTTGAAAAGATGTGCCGGAATTGCTCAGGGTTAATGAAAGTAAGAACTCAGCTTTAAAGCTACAGTTACCACTATCTTTGCATTCCCAATTAAACATGTACCTGTGTTTTTCCCCGCCCCCTCCTCCTCTCAAAAAGTAACTTACGGCATTAAGAGAAAAATGTATATATTTTTTTTGCTGTAGCACATGAAGACATACAGAAAAAGATGTTGGACCAGTTTCACAGATAGCACACATTTTGGCTGTAACATTAGCCGTTTTTTGACACTTATGGCTCAATTACGGCCCATATTTGTGCCAAACCTTCTCTTCTATCTGAGTTGGGTCACTATCTACCCTGACTCCCCTGGCTCTGGTTGCAGAGTGGCTTTACAAGGAGCCATCTCTCACCCTGGCAACTTCGAGTGACCTTGCCGGGCTGAATAACACTGTAAAATTGATTCAGCTCCCGTAATAAAAGAGCACACACATTATCAGCATTCTAATTATAATTAATACAAGCAGCGGCGGCAGACCCATTATTTACGATGGGGGGGGGGTCCATGGTAAGCAAACACAATAATAATCTGCTCCATATTTTTATTGATATGTTGATGAATGGCTCTCTTTCACACAAAACACCAATGGAATGTTGCAGCGGCCGATCAAACAAGTGCTGATTATTTCATTGTCGGTTTCCTTCACCCCTGTTCCCCTCCCACCTCGCCTTTCCTCCTGCCTCTCTTCTTCAGGTTTTCATTAGCTCTTTGTTTGTGTCACCTTAAGTCTCAGACTCCAAACCTCATTACAAAGACCCGGGTCAGGTGATAGAGACAACTAACCTCCGGGAGGTGAATTACTGTCAGAAATGTCCAACAGCAACATCAAATAAGTGTCCGCCTGGCTTTACTAAGAGATACCCAGCACCTTATCTGTTATGAGACCTAACTCTGAATGAGTGTAAAGCAGGCAAAGACATTTCAAAATGTAGAATGTTGGTTTTTGCGTCAGTGAAGGCTTGACTCTGATTTTAATGTGGGGGAACAAACCACTGTTAAGTTTTTGGCTTATTTAAACTGGACATGAAAGCAAATTCTTGTGAAAGGTCCATCCATGAAATGGAAACCAAGTTTCTGTAAAAAGCTGTGTTGTAACACTGTCAAATCTTTTATGAGAATACCGATGCTAACAACATTTATTTCTCATTTCATTTGATTGCTTCTTGGCTTTATCTTGGACCCCTAAAAGCATCTGTGGTCAAATACTTACAGAGTTTCAAAAAAGGCTTTTATTTGAGGTTAAAATCCCGTCTTTTCCCAATGGATTATACACTAGTTACAGAATGCAGGCTCCTGGCATAGAATAAGAGAATACTTCTTTATTGAACAGTGTCTGAATATTCTCTATCCACTGATTATCTGGTTTATTGAGCGCAAAAGACCCCACTGCCTCACAGTCAAAGTGTGAAAAATAAAAAGACAGCAACCTTCATATCTAGGTTATCCTTTATAATTAGGTGTCTATGTAGCTTATGCCATTTACTCTGTTTGATAATTGGAGTCCATCCTTCCTAATTTTTACAGAGAATCAAGAAATGAAATGCTTATTTCTGCCTATCTTTCTTATTAATTCTCCTCACAAATCCTTGATTATTTTCCAATCCTTTCCTCTGATATATCTGGCTCTGTTTGTCTGTTTCACTCACTCCTCCACCGAGCAGTCTGCCTTCCCTCTCAATCGCCTGTTTTGTTTCCCATTTTAATGAACAGTTGGATTCTTTTATTTCTCTACAAGTGCTGGATTTGCCTTATCACCCTCGTTCCTTTGAGGGTTGCCAATTGGTTTTATCCATGGATGTATCATTTCTCAGGCTTCCTCTTTTTTTCTCCACAAAGAGAAAGAACCACTCCGTCAACAAGCCTCTCCGGAGCCAGAGATTAAAAACCTCAACATCACCTACCTTCCAGCGCTACTCCCAACTGGTTTGTGTAAAACTCAATTAAACTTGTCCCCACTGAATTTCACATTACAGTACATTAAAAAGAAATTCTTCAAGCATGATGACAAAGCTCAAACCTAGCTTCAGAGCTGGAGCTTTCCTAAACACTGCAGCCATTCGGGTTTTAGCCTCATGTTGGTGCAAAAGACGCTAAACACAAAGACAAAGGAAAGGTTTCTTTTGACTCGGGAGAAAAACAAAACTTTATGATTTATTTATTTCCAGACAAAGTGAAAGTCAGAGAGTCTGCTCGATGCATTGCATTTAAACAAGGTCTTAATCTATCAATTAGCTCCCAACGAGAGCAAAAAGGTTGCCTTTTGAAGATTACAGGTAAATACTTTCCCAAGAATTCAGGACATGATAATAGCTGTCAGCTCTGTGACAATAGCGATCTTTGTAAAATACTGATGTTTATCTTGTTTGGGGTGGGGGACGGGACGCGACTGATCTCAATTTCAGAGCCTTTGTGAGTCGATAGCAAATTATTCTACCACCTTCGTACAGTCTGTCTGGGTGAAAAGGGAGTGTTCAGTCGAGCGTTGCACTAATGCAAAGAAACATCAGGTTGATATGTATGTTACCCTCATTCACATGTGACAATGTGCTTTCAACTACATAAGAGTAAATCAGAGATTCGAGCACAGAGAAGGGGGGTTTAATATGTCCCTTTATGAGAGGCTTCTATTCTTTTGTAGTTTGCGTCTTCCTGCTGAGTGTGAGAGAACCAGTGCGGCAGAAAATGTGGAGGGTTTCCTGTAAAGGAGAGCAGGAAGGAGAAGGGGAAGCTTGGCTCGGCTTCAGCTAGGTCGCTTGTACAAGAGGAGAATCTAGAGATCCGTTTCTCTTCCCCTCCCTTCCACTCTGTCTCTCATTCTCCCTCGTACAGACATGCCTCCCCTCAGCCCAGGAATTTAAACGGCAGCTTTGAACCCTCTCACTGTTCTTCAGGATTGTAACATGCGCGCACGCCCATGTCCCCCGCCACCCACCCAAAGGTGTTTTCGTGCTGAGATTAGTGGATGAGGTGCAGTCTGTGTTTTGGGCCAAACATGCCCATCCCTTGACACGAGGGCGGACTCTGACTCTGACTGGGCGACAGACCAAGATCCCTCCCTCTTGTCTTCTCTGCTTCCTCCTCCCTCTCCAACACATGACATGTGTCACTGCCACAGATCTGCACTGGACGATACGGGCAGTTCAAGGTCGGGGCGAATCCACGCAGCAGAGAAAAGACGAGGGGAAAATCTTGTAGATCCACCCCCCCCCTCCCTTTGAGACGTTTCAAAAGTTAATTTTCCTTAAATGCTTAGCATATTTCATGGTGCTGTGATATAAGCTCTATAATGTGAAATCTTCATTAGCCAAAGTTGGTCGCTGAAGTAATGCAATGGATATATCAATTTTCTTGTTCTGGAAAAAAAAGTTTTTCAGGGATTTAAAATCCATGTAATATTCATATTTTCTATTTCACAGCACAACAGTCGGCGAGGAACTAAAGTGATTATCCATAGCCAGAGTCCAACTTCTAGGGCTGTTATCTATTATAGTTTAATAAATCAACAGTAAAAGAGCACGTTGTAAAATATCCTTTAACCGTGTTTCAGCCATTTCTTCAACCAAATGCATTTGATGAGATGAAAAAGAGACAAAAATATGAATAAAGGATTCTTTTTTTGTAAACCTCCACGTGAAGATGAGGATATTTTCGGTTATCACACATCAGTTTCATGTATACGCTTGGAGGTCAGGCAATGAACTCCAAAGTTCAATGAACTCTCAAGTTCCAACAATGACTAAATATTATTCAATACAAACGTATTTCTGGGGCAAGGTGAACTCAAAACAGGAAGGTAGAGGGGGCGACTGTGTAATTATTTGGCACTTACAATGTCCTACACTGCCGTTTTGTGAGGATGGTGAGCAGAAAATCTGTTTACTGTGGAGCTCGTGCCTTACTCTGCTCTGTGTGGATGAAGCCTTTGAATAATTCATAGTAAGTGCCATAGGCATATGCAGTGGAGAAGTGTTGGAGAATATCGCACCAAAGATGGCATCCTCCATTATGTGCGTTGTGCCCGGTGTGCCCACAGACCTCAAATAATGTAATTGGATAAAAGTCAGATGCAGCACATTGAGAAGCTACAGTAAAATTGTGCAGCGATATTCTTCAGAGTCTCTGAAATGTGCTAATTGACTCAAAAAGCAGCAACAGGAGAAGGATTGCATGGCTTATTGTCTTCATATATTTATCTCCAACACCTCATTACTTTTTCATGCAGTTACAAGAAATAAGTGGAATAAATTTACTTACTACAGCTTGTGTTCAAAAAGCATGACCTCTCCCAAACAGAACAAGGAAGCAGGGGAGAGGGTGGGGGTGGAGGGGTATCACAAGTCTTAATTTAGAATGCCATTATGATGATTTGGTCCAGCAGAGATGTTTTTGTTGTATCTTTACTTTTGTTGACAACTTGTCTCATCTGGATGTGACTGACTGGAAACACTGTGACACGTGTTCTACATTTCAGAACTGCCAAGCCTTTCATTTAAAGAGACTTTATCTCCACTGACAACATTTCATTGACAGGTAAAGCCCCTGAGATTAGACATGGTGGTCTAATTAGTGTCTTCCTCCACTGTCATATTTACACACCCGAAGGCCCCGTGAGAGGACGGTGATCAGACAAAGCCAGCCAGTAGCATTTAGATTCTTTACTTGACTTCAACAGTACCAGTACAACAATGTAAAGATTTTATTTTACAAGAGACAGAACTGTAAATGTTATAAATAAGCAAAAGTAAAGAAGTTACTTAAAGGAAAAGGTGCTAAATGTATAAATTAGTAGTAAAAGTATTATTATTGATTGAGTACATAGTACACCTAAGGATGCAGTGTACTACACAACACACAGCCCAGTATGTCGTATAAACTATGATTAGATTACTTGTCAAATAAGTATTTTATACGATATTTGGATATTTAAAAAATAACTTTTTTAAAAGTCGTTTACATAGCTGCAGCTAGTGATTGTTTTCATTACGTCAATCAGATTTGATAGTCTGATGGTTGCCTAATAGAGGTTCAGACAAACAGAAACACAGCGCTCATTGGTCCGCAGTCATTCGATTTATTGTGGGACGAGAAATTTACATTTTTCAGTATAGGTTATCATCGTCCAAAGAATGTATGATGGCCATTTTTTTGTTAAACTCAGAAAATAAAAATGCTCACCAGAAATACCCAAAGCACTAAAGGATCTTTCCCACTAAAAGTTCTGGGGACTTTAATTTCAGAAGAAATCAATTCTGGGGGATATACCATGAATAAAAGTTCTTTCTTTATCAATTGAGATTCACATTTTCCTATCAGAAAATTTGGCAAATAAAAAATAATAACCGTGTAATATATAAAAAATAGAACAGCTTTTGCAACTCCATGGGCCTCCTCTTTAAGTCTAGCTTAAATCTAAACTAACCTTTGGCTCCTGAGGTAGAAACGCAGACAAGGAATTAGCATCTGTTCAGTGACATAACATTTGATTTCAATCTAGTATAAAGAGCTAAAAATATTTGTCATTCTTTTGTAATATATGAATAATATCACAACAGATGCTTCTTATGTTTTTTTTTTAATAACCAGCAAATAGACTAAATAGTAAAGTAAATCTTTTATCTTTTATTTTGTCTTTTAACGATGCATCATGTTTTAGTCTACATTTTTTAAATAATATCGTGTAACAATGTAAAGTAACAACATTTAGTGGATTACTCGCATGAAGGAGCAATAAATGGCTATAATACAATAGAAATAAAATATATGTACTTCAAATCCGTATTTGAGGGCAGTACTTAAGTGGATGTTTTCGGTTTCCTTTCACCAAACGTGCCAACAGTGAAGAGAGGGAGGGGACGATGATGGATGTGGCGGCCATGTAACTGTAGAAAGGAGTCGGTGGGTAGGCTTGCTTAATTCTTGACATGAAATATTACCTGCGGCACTCAACAGAGCAGACCTGCTTGGATGGCGAGAGAGATAGCATCCATCCCTTCAGTATAAGAAACAAACAAACAAACAAAAGCTCCAAGACCCCTGACCCGACAAAGGAAGTACAACTGATAAGTTAGTAGCTATTTCTGCCTCTTCTCCTGCTCCTCTCGCTTTTCTTTGAAAAGCATTTCTCTGCCTTTGGCCCCAGTTTCACCTTGCTACGCCTGTGCCCTTCTATTAAAGGTGGTAATGGCTGCCATCTTCCCCCAGGCCTTCTTTTTAATATTTGTCACTCATGAAAGAAAAGGGGGGGGGGGGAAGATAAATCTTACTTTTGCCAGCTAAGGGCTTCTATCTCCCAAACAGAATAAAATCCAGTCCAAAACACTGCTGTGCGCATTAGGAAGCTGTTGGTTTAAGCCTTGTCCGCCATGATCAAACCAGGATTTATGAAGCATCATAACTCCCGACAACATCCAGCAGCTTATTAATTTTATATATTTCTGTCCATTCCCTGATATTCCCAGCCTTGACAGTCACTCAAGATAAGCCAAAAGCGTTCTGACAGGATGGAGTGTGTATATATTTTTCACTGTTCTGCCTCTCTCCTCCAGTTGAATAGCTTTAGTAGAAACCTTGAGGCTGCTGTGGTGTGATTTGTCTCTGGTTTTTGTCTTCACTTGCAACCTTCCCATTTGTAAGGGCCCTTAAATCAGCCTTGCACTCTGCTGAGCCATGAGAACAGGCCAGACAGAGGCTGGGAGGATTTGTGTGTATGTGTGTGTGTGTGTGTGTGTGTGTGTGTGCGTGTGTGTGTGTTCATGTATGTCTTAATGTATGTTTATGCACAAAGACACAAGAAGGAAGGAGGGAGAGGAGAAAGAGGTGATTGGCTCCGCCAGAGTACCACACATGTGGTTGAGTTTTTATCAAAACACTCACTAATCACCATTTACAGGCCGTCTATATAAAAGCTTGTTCTCCGATATGAGGGGGCAACATGCTGATAGGGTTTAATTTAACTAGAGTCTGGGTCGGAGGCTTGATTTAATGTGGCCCACAGGAAAACTGAGCGGGAAGAAGAGAGGCAGAAATGGTAGCTCTTTATGCAATGATCACATAAGTTCACATCAATAAAGCCCGAACCCATTACCAGAAACACTACATGAAAGAGGAGGGGCCCTGAGTGGGTGAAAGCTTCTCCTCAGCAGACTGAAACGACAGAACCGGCTATTTCTCTGCTGACGCCTGCTTCGCTTTTCTAACAAGCTATACAGAAGATCAGGATCCTGACAGGCCGAGTCAACTCCTTTAACCTCTTGAACCCTTATTTAGTCTTGATTTCCTCCTACTGTGGGTTCAAACCAACAAGTCCTCCAACTGAAATGATCACTTTGTCCATACGCTTTAATATGGCCCATAACAGTGTCCTGTAAAGTATGGCACCTACAAGTGGCAGAAGGGAAATACGACTCAGATGACACTTCAACACTTTATCAAAACACTTCCTGCTTGGATTTAGGCAACAACATTTCTTGGTCAGGGTTAGAAAACAATCATGGTTTGATCTAAATTACATTATTTTTACAAAGTGACGGTCACCTTCACAAACAGAATTTTAATGGTAGCCTTGGTTACATGTAAACAAAACATCTTACGATGAAATATCCATTTCTGGTTGGCTTTAGAAAATAGCATCACTTGGTTCGGGTTAGAAATCAAAACTACTTGGGTACACTCATGGTATGGAGTAAAGAATATGCTTCCTTTTAAAATGTGGAAGCAATGTGACCATATGGTAATGGACGCCATTTTACCCTTCACATGCATTTCGTCTCTCGACCACTTGAGGTTGCATGCTCTTTGAAGATAATTACTGGCCTCTCCTCTGGACTATACCTTTGGCACCAGAATCTGGATACCAGTGTTGTAGTCCAGGGTTTATGTGAGTGTATGGAGTATACCCATTTCTAAATGTTTTCTGCTGTGCATCAAATTCAGTAGTATGCTCCAAGTTAATCCTATCTTAATTGGATTGGCTGGTTAGGTTAAGGCATTAGGTTCAGGCCTTTGATTTCATACCGATGCTCTTATGTTAAGCATCAACGTACAAGTGATATGTGTACATCCTACATCCCAAAGTAAACCATTCAGTTTCTCTGTAATATTTAAAAGCTCTTGACCATGTTAAGTGTGATTGAGAGCTATATAACTTGAACTGTCTTGAACTGAGAGAGTTGCTACATCCACACACCTCTACTTCAACTTAAGTTTATTTTTCTTAAGATTCCAACAAAGAACACTTGTGAGAAAGCTTGATTTCAGCTGCTTTTCTCAAGGACATACAGTAAGTAGCAAAAAGTAATAATCGAACAAAATTTTCATTAATTTACCGTACTCAAACTTTCTGGTGTCAGAAATAAACTTAACTTTGAAGCCAGAAAGTCTTTACGTGTGGGACATCCCTCATCCTTGTTCTCTAACTCCTCCTGTTGCCTGAACTATGTATACTGAGCTAACTGGCCACAATGGCTGTCACACCCGGAAGTCTGACTGAAGCCCTAGCATGTGCTAGCCAGCTCCAGCTCCAGTGGCTGAAGCAAACAGCACTAAGGAGGCAGACAGGATGTAATCTCCAGGAGCTGTTGATACAGGGAAACACACAGGGTTTGGGTCAAAAGGATTAAAATGGTGGAGGTGCTGGTTGTATGAAGCGGAGGGGATGGGAAATATAGGTGGGAGCAGCGGGCGAGCCACCCCATAACAGAGAGGAGTGGGGAGATTACAGGGAAAATGGTGCAAGGGGGATTCCTATGAGGAGAGGGAAAGCAGTGACTCCAAATGGCATTGGAACACAGCATTAGTGGCCACTATTCAGCAGCATGCAGGCTTAGCGAGCTCAGGGCAGCAGAAGAGGTGGCCATGTTGATGCTGGGTTTCTATACAGAAGGTGACACTTCTGATGAAGACAGGTCTCCAATAGGGGAAAAAAAAACTGAGCTCAAATCTTCCCAGTACCACTTTGTCTAGTGCTGCTCTGTCACCCCTCTGTCACCATGACTGTCTAAATATTTTCTGTGCCAAAAAAAGAGAAATCAAATCTTAAAACAAAGGCCAACACTGCTGTGTGATATTGCACAAGGAGGTTTCGACTGAGCCCTTCATGCCAATGCAAACTGCGCAAGGTTTGTTCCATCAACAAAACATGTCAATCACCTCTCCGTGAAAAAAAAAAAGGATAGATAGGAGACTGAAACCTATCTCTCTTAGACCCAAATACTGCACTCACAGCCCTCATTTCACAGTGTGTGGGAGAGCGGGGTTCAGAAAATCTTACATCAGTTTTTTTTTTTTTCAATCCAGCAATCCAGGGGCTCAGATTCCAGTTACATTTCACATTGAATAGACTTGTGTTTCCAGCAGTCTAGCCCTCTTCTAGTATGCTGGCTAGTGGAGCGATGACAGATTGGTTTCCACTCACTGCACGAGGGAGCACAATGGAGTGGCTTTGACAGAGTTAAGAGAAACAGTGCATCAATGCCCCCCACACCCCCATCTCTCTTTTTCCTCATATACACACACAGAGACACACACATCTTTCCTCCACTCTCTCTTCTTTTCTTCCCTGGGGCTTAGAGAATGGATGGCCCTGTCTGACCTGGACGACACTGATGTCTAGTCCTCTACACTACTGTACCTACAGCACGCCTGTCTGCTCGTCTCTTTTGCTCACACACATACACTCGCAAAGAACAGGGGCAGCCATCTCTGTCACCCAACGCCGACAGGCAGAGGTCAGCAGAGCTCAGGCACTAAAGCAACCTACAAGAGGTAGGGTTTAGCTCATAAGCAGTAAATCTTACGGTTGGAAGAACAAGACTTCAGTACAGCAGCATTACATTATGTAAAAATGACACAAACTATGATTTTACATGATTATACTTGTATTTTACCACAACAAGAAGTATCTAAAAAAAAACATATCACTGTTTTATAACAGGAGCTCTATTAGCCCCTCAGTATATGTAAGAATGATATCCATACTGAATGATTCAGCACCTCACATTTTATGTGCATTGCCAATGCTGACTGCCTTTGCTTCCTGCAAAGTACCATAGTGCGGTAGTTAGGTAAGTAGTTAGGTGGACAGATCATGTGGCGCTCTGAAGATGCAGTGCATCAGTCTTGCAGGCAGGACACCAGTATTTGTGTCCATCTCTGCCTTTTTAGCCAGTCTGGCAACTTTTGGCATCATGGGCGCTCATATTAGTTTCTCTTTTATAGTGCACACTTGGAGTCCACTTGGAGGGCTGCTTGAATATATGCTCAATAGATCAGCGTCCACTGAAAGAGGGACTCTCTGCATCCCCTAATCAAGTCCCTGGAAATCTAATGTGGTAACAACAACTTTGGCATCTATGCAGTTGTCCTCTTAGAAGTTCATGCACACCCAGAATGTCCTTTACAGCTGGTTAATAACTGATGAGGGAGATTTCTCATAAGCTTAGAGTTAAAGCTTGGGCTAGGCAATTAACACATTCTTTGTTTGTAAGGACAGATTCAGTTTAAACTATCTTTATAGGTTCTTTGACCTAAGAAATTGGCCCCACAGATAAACAAAAACCAAACTCGATAACAGTTCCTCTCAAGTTTTGCCCAAGATTCAAACAGATTACTCACAAGTTTGTCAAGTAGAGCATTCCCATTTTGTTGCTCACCGTTGGAGCCACCTCATGCATCCTGGTGTCCTTATCCATGTCATTGGACTTTTAGAGGGCTTGAATTGCTCAGATCTCTTGACCAGATTGCATGATAAAACAACCTAAAGATAAGATACTCGTACTAGAGGTGGCTTGTAGTTGTGTTCCTGCGTGCTTCAATGAGAAAATAAAACTGTGATACCACCCTGATACGCTGCTCTAAAGACTATGGGCTGTGTGCTCTCTTTCATGCAGGTGGATGTACAATCAATAAAATGGATTAGCTGCAAAGGTATGTATAAAGGTTATCGCCTAGCTTTCTGCTATGAACATAGTGGTGACCCAACAACCCAATTTTGTCATATTATGAGCTATTTCTTCAGACAAAATCTGATTGTGTTTTGCGTTACCTAAAAGTTGCAGGGGTATACATTATCAAAGGAAAAATCGGTCCTGCAACACCAGGTCCTATAGCTTGAATGGACTTTTATTATTTTTTCTACACAAGCTGAATCGCTGTTACAGTCAAGGTTATGTATTTTTTTCAGAAGGAAGCATCCGTGTTTCCCTTTCACCGTCATGTTCTTTTTCCCTCTGTGGCCTTCATTTCTTAGTATGATCACTTCCCCTCTCTCAGTACATCACCGTTTCACTTGTTTCGTTCCACCTGCTGCAGTCCTGTCAACCCTCAGAAAGACTTTAACCACACGGTTTTCCATCACACTGACCGATGATCTAAACAACCCTCCACCTCAGTGATTCCTCTATCTCTATCCCTCCATCTCTCTCTCTTACACGCTCACACATGCACACACGCACGCACACGCACGCACACGCACGCACACGCACGCACACGCACGCACACGCACGCACACGCACGCACACACACACACACACACACACGCAAAAACACGCACACACAGTGACCCTCCACAAATCTGATGAAATAGCCCCTCTTCTCCCAAAAAAAGAAATGTGTGAATGTGCAGAAAGGCCCCTCTCTCCAGCGTTCAGCTTTTGTCTCTGATTATCCACACACACATACACACACTATTTCTCAACGTGCTTCTCAATTTTGTATTTATGTGTACGAGTATCTGTGTGTGCGTGTTTCGCGAAGGGGGGGTTTGACTCTGACCAATGGCATCCAACTGCAGAGCTTTATCCTGAAGCACACTGACAATGCTTTTCACACCTACTTACCACAGTAGAGATGGGGGCGGTGGGCTGGATCATGCCTGGGCCTAAAAGCAGGCTAAGGGCTTTTAGAAGACACACACACAGACTGGACTCTTTAATTACTGATTCGAGATCCTGCAGTAGATTAAAAAGAAGTCGCAGAGGCTTATTTTCATATCCGCAGAATAGTTTCAATGAATATAAAACGGTCATTGATTATGCCGTTAAGGGAGTAAAGTTAAGAAGAGAAATATAAAGTACAGATAATCACATTAACTTGGAGTGATTATTGTAATAAAATGTGATATTTTTTCCTTAGCAGTATCAAACACTTGCAATACAAGGAAGACATGTTCCAAATACTAAGAAGCTCCTTAAAATCCACTTAACCAGCTCTGTGTGCAAAGGCATGTATGAAATCTATGCAGATTACTGCTATTACATTGGTCAGCTAAAGAGAAATTTACGGATGAAAAATGCTTGAAAAACAAAACACAGCTGACTGCATGTGAGTATCTGTCCTCCCAGTCACGTAATCAGCCTCCCTGCATGATCAATACCAAAGCATTTCTTTTCATTGATTATACAATTATACAGAAGTTAAAATCTCCGACATGCCCTTATGTAGAAGTAAGACCTGATGTGGTCAGCAGTGGAGACTGAGAGAGGGGAAGAAGCTTCCTCTTCACTCACAATTTTTTTTCCTCTTCTTTTTTTTCTTAAACATAGTGCTTAAAGCGAGCTCAGGGTAGTCCAGGTACTTCACTCAGATGATTATAATGCCATGAGGGTGCAATACATCGCTCTTATTAGCCACACTGGAGCACAATGGTATCATAATTAATGGTCGCAGCAGGATTGAACGCTGCCCTGACATGGAAAAGTGGGCCTACTTAAGCTCTACAAGGCATTTAAATATGCAGAGTGAATGGCACAACCCAAACCCTCCTGCTCTAAAGACAGCCCACGCTCATTAGCCCGACACCCTCCATGGCATTGATACAAGGACGACTGGCTATACTCTATGGCAGGCACAAATCACAAGCACATACTTCAAAATGTGCAGAGAGCGCATCTACAAAATGTTACATGAAAAGAGGAGCCTTGTCCCTCATCAGTAGCCATCACGTCTTTTGCATTTTCTCCTTGTATTGTGGTTTTTGTCTCACGGCTTAGCCTATACTGAATGCTGATGGACATTTATGCGTCAGCAGCCGATATGCAACATTTCTGTAATGCCGTTTGGTGTGTGTGTTTGCAGTGGATGTGGGTGCTGTGGGTGCTGTAGCGCAGTGTGGTGTCTGGTGCCTGTGCTATACTGTCTAGCACAGCGTGGCGGGAGAACAATGCACATAAAAGGCTGATGGAGGAAGCGTCTGGAGCTGACGTCTTTCACACGGCTCTGAATGGAGCAGCAGAAAAGTGCCTGTGTGCGAGTGTTTGTGTATGTATGTAGTTTATATGCTTACGAGTGGGATGGGAAGATGAAAAAAAATCCAAGAAAACATCCTTTTGAATGTGTCTGTGGATAGAGACAAGAGAAAATAATGTGTGTGAGTATGTGTTCCCATCTTGGTCATGTGTACTGAGTTTGTATGTGTATGAATGCCTCCTGAATGCATATGTGGGATGGTTAAGTCCTATCAGATTACTGGATGATTTGGATTTTGCTGTCGTTCACCTACTACACACTCTTCAGCTCCTCTTTCTGTCCTCTTTATGAAGACAGCTTTATAACTTCTCCTAAAATTGCTATTGTGGAAGCTCAGCTACTCAACAACTGCCAAATGCCTAAACCAGTAGCGCCTCTCCACTCAGCTCACTCCAGCCTGACCGTAGCAAGTTATCGCGTGGCTCAGTGCAATCAATTATTGTTGCAGTGGAATCATTAATAATTTCCTAATGAAAACGATTCTGTTGATCTCTGTTGTCTTTTAATTAAACATAATTAGTCGGCTGTGGCTCGGAGCTATGGTGGGGACTCCTTCAGGGTACAATTTTGTTTTAATACACTGATAATGAAATTTTTACATTGTGTCAGTTGTTTAGTTATTATTCAGTCAC
Organism: Odontesthes bonariensis; assembly: GCF_027942865.1. NCBI lineage: Eukaryota > Metazoa > Chordata > Actinopteri > Atheriniformes > Atherinopsidae > Odontesthes > Odontesthes bonariensis. Next base: position 9,505,369 of record NC_134510.1, read on the forward strand.
ACTATTTCGCTATGTTCCCAGATAACAGATAATAACCCTTGCACCTCCTATTCGCCGCAGTCATTCTAAAAGAGGAGGGTTGAAATGAACAATTAAATTTTGAACTGTATGAGTCTCCTCCTCTCACCATTTAATGCTGTACGTACCCAGGAAACTGGATAGTTTAATGCTTTCACTGCTCATTGAAAATAAATAATAATAATAATTAAAAAATCTTTTCATAGGATATGGCAAGGCTGGTTATTGGAAGAAAAAATAAAAAAAGAGTTGACAGATACTCCAGGCAGGTCCAACTAGTTCATTGCATGCTTCAAAGGTCTACAACTGTGGAGCAAATGAAGGCATAAAAAAGATCTGATTGTGAGGAATTACAGAATATGAAATAATACAAAGACACAGAGAGTTAGCTAATTCTTCACTGTATGAGCTTATGGAAAACGGCCTAGTTACATTGGTCAATTTCTGTACGAACAATGGGCTCAGTTGCTCTGGAGAGTTATTGGACATGCTGTATCTGAATGTGGTCTGGCTTAAGAGGCTTACAGTTGAAAAGTTTAGGTGACCTCTGAACAATGCCCCATAATGTAGTCACACTGAATGTGTATAGTTTCAATGAGCTCAGATATCAGGTAACAATGGAGTAAGCACAATGAAGGCTCGGGCTAAGAATAAATTGAGTCATGCATTATGCTTTCGTCCTTAAAAATGTCAGTTTTTTAACATTTAGCTCTGATCTGAATTTTTTTGTGATTTCAATTTTGTACTCTGCAGCAGGCAAGAAGCTTTATTTAAAGGAACCACAGCATGCTGAATTCAAATGTTCAGATATGATATTCACTTTTAGTGATAACAAAAATGCAGAGTAACAGCTATGCTTTAGAGAGCTGTTTAATAGCATAAGATCATCCTGCTAAGGTTTGGTCAAATTGGCTCTTCCGACAGTTGCTAAAATTCTTCCAATCAGGCAGGTTTGTGTCTCCACTGCTAACATATTCGCCAAGCAGGTGTAAGATGAAGAAAAAAAACAACAACTAAATGTGTCTGAATTAGTTTCCTCTATTAAATCTATCCTACTTTTCAGCTGCATTGTTTATCACCCTGTTGTTTATCTGTGGAGTAAATTCTCCACTGGTTTCTCTCTGTCTTCCTGTCTGTCACTCTCTTCGCTCTCTCCGGTGTTACTGTAACATATAATTACTCTGCAGACTCGCCGCCTGTTTCTATAACTTCAGCGCTTCAAAGAGACTGTCGGAGTGTGGAGGAGAGCATTGTGGGAGTTCCAGGTGGATTTCTCGATAATGAGTTAGCGGAGTAGTAGAGTTGAGAGTTTTAGTAATGGCTGGCTGCTAAGGCTCTTCCTGGGAGTTTAATGTAAAACAAACAGGGCCATGCTGACAGCCTGGGAAAAACAGATATTGCACTTTTTCCACTTCCACTTCAGGGCTCTTGCTGCTTCTCACTGTAAGAATGGGAATTCTAAGAATGATTTATATTCATGAAATGGCTTTGTGAATCCCAATTTGAGACATTTAATTGACTCAAGCATTACTCATGGTCTTTAACTCCTATTTCTTAAATGCTCATGTTGTTGTGTTCATGTGGAAAGAATGATACACATTGTAGGAAAGGACAGAAAATAGTCGGAGAGGATATTTTTTTTTTCTCCTGGTCAGAGAAATTGTTGAAATATGATAAATAAGACAAAAAAATATATGTATTGAACATTACTGGGTTTGCTTATCTTGGAACTGATGACCATGAGTGCCCTGTGGAGGACCAAACAATGCCACCCTGCTGCTTGTTACACACTGTAGAGAATGTATTATACATAATACATCAAATCATTTTGCTGAATCCTGCCTTTAGACAAACTTCCCAACTTCTTAACAAATTTCAGAGAAAGAGGATGAGCAGAAATGTAATGCCGAAATCATGGGATAGAATGCCCATCACTCAGGGAAAGCCACTCAAGCCAATCACCAGTCCTTTCTTAGAGATACTCCCCCATAGATTCACACTGGCAAGCATCCAAAGTGAACTGCTACTATCTTTGCAGGCAGCCTTAAAGAAAGCCGAGACCACTGAAACGTGAGCCAAAACATACTCTGCAAGCATACTGTGCATTGAGATATTCACTGTTTTCCATAAATAACGCATCTGAGAGAGCAATGAAGCAGGCAACAGAGGGGAAACAGCACCAGGGTGAAGATATAAACAATCTGGGCCTCTGCTTTTCGAGGTAGGAAGTAAGTTCCTGTTGGACTCTGAGAAGTCTTTTCCCTTGAGTTGATCCACGCCACTCTTTATATGATAAACACAATTCCAGCACAGCTTCAAAACTACAGCAAAGAGTCCAAATTCAATATTGAATTTGACAAAGATTTGACAGTTTCTGCACGCCGGCACTCAATTTCAATGTCACCTCCAGAGGGTGCACAGACTTGTAGATTGGAATATTTAAAAGAAGCCGATGAAGAAGAATGAGTGGCATAAATCAAGTCACAGTCTGGATGCAAGAGTCAGACGGCTGGACGGCATCAAACGCTTCACCAGTTTCTGAACTTACTCCAAGTCATGTGAAAAAAAGTAGTAGCCAGGAGCAAAATGTGGAACAATTTTTTTTGCGAGAGAAAACCGAGAGGAACGGACACCCAACCAATTTATCCAATTCACTTTGGCAAAGTTGCTACAAAGCTCTTTGAGTCAAGTATGGAATTACACATCCTGAATTTTTTATATCTTCTTGGATCATAATAATATCAAATCTTGTATATTCATTCTGATATTTGATTCAAACTTTTTCACGAGTTACAAGCTCACAAGGTGAACCATGAGAGAAACTTTGACATTATCAGTGACATGTTTCCTTTACATGCTAAGACAACAGAAAATAATTAGAGAATTAAACGGTACAAAATATATTCTAAGCTGACATGTTTTAGAAGCAGAGATTGTTTCACAGCTTATATGAGATAACAAGAGATGTCTAACTTCTGCTCTGAGATTTAAATTAATTCACTGCATTCAACATTTCCCCCATTATCATTTATTATCAGTTGGCAAGCGTGCACTGATTCTTGTGGAGGATTTAGAGTAATGAACTCATACAGTACAACACAGAGCAATTCTCACAAGGAGAAGTCTGGAGATGTTATTGTGTTTAATTTAATAAGGTCAAGTCAGAAGTGACAAACAAAGGAACTGCCAGAAATACCCAGCTGAGGTGATGATGCTCGCCTGCGCTGTATGTGATGCTATCTCCTGGATACATATATGCAGAGTGGCAGAGGAAATTTGCTCGATTTAGAAAAAAGTGAAAAATCCTGTTATTGCCCTTTTTTTGTTTCATACAGTCAGTCTCTGTGCAAAAAGATTAGAAGATTTTAAAGAAGTGCATAATCTTCTTTAACAGCTTATCAAAACTTTAATGATTTGGTGATAAAGAGCACAAAGTTAAGTAGCCGGTTAAGAGGATAACTCCCCAGTGCAGTCTAGTGATTAGTAGATGAGAATTGGGAGACCGAAAATCCGGGTTGCAAATCCCACTCTTGCCACTTATTCACTCTGAGGGAGAAGAAGCTCCATTTCAGCTTTGAGGGTATTGTCATGGGGTAATCATTTTTGAAAAGTGATAAATGGAGCCCTTTTTCTTCGCCCTTTGGAATCCAAAACACAACTTTATTTACGTATTTATTTTGCTCTGTCTCCCTGGTTACACCCGTCAAGACCCAATTATAGCTGTGGGCGCCTTGGGCTTTCATGGGAAGTGAAGCTCCTGATCGTGGTGTCAGTGCTGTGTCTAGTTCAAGCGTCTTCCAGCTCCATCTGCAACAAACTGAGCTCTCCACCCGTCTGCACTGGACAGTTTTAATGAGGTTTTGCTGGACAAAATGCTCAGAAATGAGGAGTCTATCTTTACGAATGTGGGCCATCGAAGTTTTTGTGCTTCGTGTAACACTGATTTTCTGAAAGATGGGGGATGTTTTCCCCACGTACATTCATGTAAATCCTCCTCTAGTGGGGAGTAACATGAATGCAGCTGTGTTAGTGAGGCCGGTTGAAGTAAAGTAGCAAAAACCCATTTCCTCCTACGCCTTCCTCGCCATCTACCTTGAGAAAGGGACTCACATAATATAACAGAGAAAAAAGGGCATTAATTACCTTGTGAAATCTAGAGACTATTAACTTTGTGTGTCAAGTGTTGTTTCTCAGTTCTTAATCAGAGTTGAAGTGATATAAATTACCCTTTGGATGAGAAAAACAGATATGGCAGGAGCGAGCGTGCATTCGTGTGTGTGTCCTTGCAGCTGTGTAAATGCAATTATTTGTGAATGTTTGTGACTTTGAGAAGTGAGAAGTGCGCGAGAGAGAGAAGAGAAAAGTAAAAGAAAGACAGAGAGAGAAAAAGAATCAGGCAGGAGAGGAGTGGATGGAGGATTGTGGCGTGGCTTGCTGCGCTGTGGAGAGATAACAGAATGCCAGAGCCGGTTGCTTACCTTTGCTGTACACCACACAGTTGTTTTTGTTGTCTTCCGCTCCCTGCCAAGTCACATCCAGCAGCCACCTGGGGCCGGCGCTCAGCACCACCGGGACTGTGCTCTTCGTCTTCTGGTCGAGGACAGATAACAAATACTAATCATTTGCTTATTTTGGTGATTAAAGAAATACTAATAACCACTGAGTTACGCTCCTCTGCCTCTCTGAATGGCCATAAAGAGACAATTTCAGAAACTAAACAGCATGCAACTCAAGTCCAGCCCAATCCCATTTGTTGTACATTGCTGAGAAGATTTGAAAATCGGAAATTTGTGTGTGCACATGTGTGTGTGTGCATGATGGCCTACAGACAAAGGCTGCAGAGGTGGCTGGAGTAATGACAAATCACTCTAAGAGCCTGCATTGTATCAAAAAAGCGGAAGTGAACCCAGCGATCCAGCATCTGATCGTTCAGATTAAGAGGAATACCCCAGGTGTCCGGTATTCATAAAAAAAAAAGGAAAATAAATAGGATGGTGACTTTCAGAGAGAAGGAAGTGAGTGAACTTTGGGCACATTGTGCCTTGCTATCGCCAGGATCTCACGATTTCCTGAAACAAGCGGGGAAGAATTTAAAGAATCAGTATCCATTTCAAAGGGCGATTGAGGTTAGAGTTTTTATAATATGCCGGAAAATTATTCTGAATGTGTAAGGTCGTTTTTCTTCTTGGTCAGAGGTCAAACGGGGAGTTTTATTCTTCTGAAAGAAAAAATAAAACAGCAAGATAGAGAGCAACATCCACAGTAATAGAATCACACGGTGCAGTGTCACCAGATTTGCTTGCTTTGTTTATCCTCAGATGTTTTATTTAATTCTTTATGTTCTTCTTCTCCTTGTAAAATGGTGCATCGGCAGTGTTGTAAGTATGTTGAATATATGCATCTGTGTATGTAAGAGGGGGTGGTAGTCATATCTTAGGCAGTTCTGAACAGTAGCATATTACTCAGAGCCACAGTGTCAGTAAATGCAGGCCATCACTTTTGAACCATGTTACCCCACCTCTTTTTTATTGGGACGTTACAGAAATAGTTTAGCTAAGATGAAAATGGGTTGGGTTTGCAATCTTGACACTTCATTTCTTTTTCCATCAGAGGCAGCCGGGGACAGGACACTGTCCATCTGCCTATTGCAACAGAAAAACACCAGCCCTCTCCTGTGCTTTTCACTTATTTCTCCCCCGCAAAAGGCAACAACCTTCAAGGATAAATGCAAATGTCACTTGAGCATGTTAAAGGTCTGAATTGGCACAGATATGCACAAGAGATGAGCACTGTGCTCCGGCAGTGTGCCTGCATGCCCCCTCCTCCTCCTACTCCTCCACCCACCCATGTCTCTTTCCATGAACTCTATCTTGTTGGAGGCTGGAGGACAGATTTTATATGTTTTTTTTCCAAAGAGCATTATTTACAAATAGCAAATACCTCTCAGAGAGCTGATAGGAATCTGCTCTGCAGGCAAAATTAGGAAAAACTAATTCAGACACTATATAAAGATAGATTTCTAAATAGGGTCTCTTTATGTGTAGCTCTGCACATTGGCATACTACAACACCAAACTGATCCAACACAGACAGTAAATTGCGTCTGCTGATATTCTTATTCCTCCTTCTGGCATCTTCTTATCCCCGTGCTGGCAGCAGATGAGAAAGAGAGAGGACCTCTGTAATTTAAGTCATCCACGATTTCACATTTCAAATTAGCCTCACAATGAAGTCTTCTATCTGGCTAACCTGAAAATCTCACACCCCTGTCAAAGGAGCAGAGCAGACTGGCCGATTGTTGCTAAGACGACTATCTGAAATGGGAATCAGATTAACCCTTTCTCAGATCTCCACACTGGAGCCATCTCTTATTCAGCAGAGAGAGGCCTCTCTGCCATCCCTGTGCGCCTCTGGGAATTCATGATATTCCAGCTGCTCTTAATGTGGCCAACAGAGACAAAATATCACATTAATGAGACATCTTCCCACTGTTAGAAACCACATGAAATTTGTTAGATTTAAGGCAGAAAACACGATTGCTTTTTTAGTTATTGTTGTGATAGAAACTTTCTAAATCTTTATCATGTACTTTAATTTAATTGTCAATGTCTTCTATTTTCTTTGGTTCCTTTTTGTTGGAAACTGAGCAGCAACAACCAATGACAGCCGCTCGGTGAGGATTTGAATAAAGCATCTATAGTTATAATATCTGCTTTGTAAGCATGCCCCATGTAACAGCCGTCACAAAGACAAAGAAATGCACAGGAGCAAATGCACTCAACACGTTTGGGATTAAGACACTGTGGCGTCACTGCAGCAAGGAACGTATGCAAATGCAAATGAAAACATTTGTATAACTGGATCAGGTGGTCTGAGCGGCCGAGGCAAGAAAAAATGCAGATTGACAGGCAGAAAATTGCAATTTGCCTGGAGCGAGGGCAAAGCACTATGAACTGGCTTTATGGAAACAAACTCCTCGTCCAGCTACCAGTCTTGTATCTGTGAGATGTGACGTGTCGAGGCCTTTTCTGGTCCAAAACAGCCCTCTGAAGGGAAAATATGCTGACCCCTGTTGGCTAGTTTTAGTTGTGAAAAAGGTGTATTTGTGTAGATACAAGGATCTGATCTTAACTTTGTATTTCTATTAAAATGAAAATACAAAATAAAGACAAAAAAACAAAGATTTTTTTTATCTTTTCCCAGCCTTTTTTTTACCCTTCCATTTCAAGATTCATAACTGATATTAAAATGAGTGACTATTACAAAACAACTAAATAGCTTTTAGATACTGTCTGTAATATCAGTTTACCGACTATCATCCCTGTCAGAGCCTGTAACCTTCTTGGACTCCATCTCTGTTGTGTGTTATGGTTTATCCACCTTCTGCCTTCACTCCAGTGGTTTCAATATGTCCTGGTATTTTTACTTTTTTTCCTCTGAGCCCTGCTACTGTTCCTTGTGTAAGAGATACAGTGACCAAAACAGTGTAGTCAGCGAGGAAGTGATTACAAACTGATGCTCCAAATTCGGTATAAAATGAAAATCAATATTTCCACAAGTTGCTGCAACATAAAAGATAACCTTCATTGATTTTTCTAGACTTAGGCCTCTGTGATAAAATCTAATATAAATTTTCAGCCACACGGATTTGGATCAGAGCAGAGCAGGGCCTGAACGATAAGTTCCGTGCACATCTCTCAGGCTCAGATTTTTTTTTCCTTCCCCTTTTCCCTCTTCCAAGGCAGAGCTGTACTATTTATAATTGGCCCTGTGTGAGCAAAAGCTTCTATCAGGAATCTGTTCTAATTTTTATTACTGAGAAGCTAAAGCCTGTTCCAGATAATTTGGAAATTTCAGGGGAATTGTGATAGAGCTGATGGCACAGCCGGACTGACTCCAGAAAGGAGCTAACCTGTAATAGCCTCTGTGGCTGCGCTGATTAAATGTTGCCATAGATGAAAGACCTGCCATCACCGCAATAAATTAACCAATCACACAAATCCCAAGTCGCTACTAATCCCTCCTTGATACCATGATCCTCTGATCAGCTGAAGGAGGTGAAGAAGAAAGTGGCTTGTGACACTCAGCCTTCGCTAACTCCCTGCCTCCCTGTGTAAACAACAAGCTAATGATATCACTGCTGACCATTTCACCACCACTGGCTACTCTTAACCCGCTTCATGGTCAGGGCAGGTGAAATCGATACAGACCTTGGGTGGGAATGATTATTTTCCTCAACGCACGCACCCACACCCCCGCCACCACCAAGGTCACTGACTGGCACTGTATCCGTGTTGATCCCACAGCTGCAAGATTTAGACAACTTAGAGATCAAAAACCACTCCGTCTGAATATATCAAGACATTCTCGGGCTCTTTAGAGTCAGCTTTCAACAACCACTTGGTGTGAAAAGTAGTGCCGTTTTGTCATGAAAAGACCAGTTCAATTATTCTACAAATGATTTTCTATACTGAAAAGCGTGTGTTGACCTGGCAACTAGTCTCAAGTAACTCCAAGGTTCCGTGTCTTTAAAAAAAAAAAAACTACAAGTATAAACACAACACAAACCCACGCACATACATAAATGTACAGGTTATGTCAAGTTTATATGCTCTCTTTTTCTAACATGGGAGTGAGGATAAAGGATTTGTACCTGTTTTACCAGTCAGTTTACAGCAGACAGCACACTCACACCTTGATAACGTCCATTGCAATTAGTTGTTCACTGCGATGAAACAAATTGCATGTGGTCAACTGGAAATTTCATTAAGGGAGATTTTCCTCTAGCCCTCGTTATCGCTCTGCGTATTAATATTTTCTTAGCCTCAAGGATGGATGAGTTGCAAGGGGTCTTCTTTTTTTGTTGAATATAACAGCCAAAGCCAACCTCACACTCTGTGTTCTCCCACTATCCATGCTGGTGGAAGCTGTGTATACGCTTAACGAGGTGATGCATATTTTTTCTTTTTTATTGCACCCTGAAATAACAGTCTCTGTCATCATCCTACATAAAGTGGGAAATGCTTCCATTTTTCAAGCCTGCCTTTGTGTGATTTTTCTCCTCTTCTAAATGGCCATGGTTACATCTGCTGTAATGAAAAGATACCTACATACTGCTTTTATTCCTTTCTCTAGCCCTCTCTCTAAGGCTATAGCATCTGCTATTGGGAGACTAAATAACAGAAATATGCAGGAATTGCACACTAATTCCCTTTAGAGATAGATCTTGGCTGGTGCCCTGTCATAAATCAGAGAATTTCGATATGAAATGAGGCAAGCTGCTCTAATCATTTCTGCATTTCAAATTGGATCACTGGCTCAATCGCTTGGCTTTTAAACTGCTTGCCTAAGAGCAAATGTGAGGTGGGAGATAATTCAGTTGAAATCTCTGCCTGCTCTGTGTGGCAGTTAGTTTACTGCTTGAGTGCAAGAGAATGCTTTTTTTCTTCCCTTAGCCCATCTTTCTCTTTTCAACTTTGTTAAATTGACTTTTCATTCTAAAATCGATTAAATTGAGAGAGTCACCGCTGTTCCCGGAATCTTTAAAGGGACACCCATCACTGTGCGCATGTGCCTTTATTTGGCAGCTGCTATCATGGCGCCGCTACGAGGAATAAATATTTTCTCATTTAAATCACCTTTTATCCTGCTGACTGGACTGTAAGCATCAAAGTTCATGTGCTGCATTACGTATTACTTATTTCACTCCATTGAAATGCTCACAGTGGTTGTCTTTATACGGACTATGGGTGGCACTGCATGATTTCTGTATGTTCAGTTGCTTTTTTAAGACATTGTTTGCAACCCAATGATCGAATGTTTGGAGTTTTGTTTGAAAAGCAGCGCTTGATTATAAATAGCGCATCTTAACATTTTTTTTTTTGTCTTTAAAAATTAATCTGCTGCTCGGAGTGGCAAGGAGCAAAGAATAGAGATTTAGAAGGAGGGAGCACCAGCCATCCTCCATTCTTCAAGACCTTCAGGCACATTGAGGTGCTCCAACTCTAAACCCAAACAGTTTTGTTTAAGCTGCACCTGCCCTGAAGACACCCCCCCACACACACACACACACTTATCCACCCTTCCCTTCTTTCCTTTCCTTTCCTTTCCTTTCCTTTCCTTTCCTTTCCTTACATGTTCTTACCTTTCTTGTGATAGTCTTACCTTAACTTCCTCTTAGTATTAAAAATGTCCTTTCCTTTCTATTCCTTTCTCCTGTCTCTTATCCTCTAATCTTTTTCTTTTCATGAACGTCTGTATGTCTCTTGGACTCAACACACACTATATATAAACCCTTGCTACTTCCTTTCCACATCCCTCAGCCCTTCAGCATCCAAATACAATAAAACCAGTTTTCTTTGTAGCAGAAAATGTTTAATTCAACTTTACAACTACATGCATGTGTACCGCTATGTGTAATGCCTATATTCTCAGAACTATTTGAAGTTGTAAACAAGAGAAAGGCGAATTTGTAATGCATGTGCTCCAGGACTTAATCGTGTCTTGGAGGTAGAGCGCACATATACACATGTGCACTTCTTGTGTTTGGCTTTGGTCAGGGGACAGAACAGCTCTGTCGCTTCACTACTCACTGTTTGAATTACTCAAAATTTCCCATTTGAATTCAATTGGGGAGGACTTGTTTGATCTTTTGCATGTAAGTTAAGTCTAACTCCTGGAGCAGCAAAAAGCTGTGTGAGGGAACATAATAGGGAACCCAGAGCCAGTAATGTTCACCCGTATGGATATTATCATGGCCCCTGGGGGTCAAGGTGCCAGGTGGCATATTCTCTGGACAGATTTGCCTTTTCCTCTGTTAGAAATAAACATGCAGGCACAGGATTTCTTCAAAGAGGAGGAATTGGGAACTCAGGAGTCAATCAGTCAATGGGGTCACAACAAATCCCTGCTCTCATAACAGCACACGGAAGACTAGGATCAGTCAGAGGCAGTAAATAAAGACAAACAATAAAATAGAAGGCATGATGCTTGAATAAAGCCCCTGACTTAAGATAAACCATGGTGCCCCCCTTTAGGTATTGGATTTTAATATTCTTTTGAACTCCCTGCTCTTCACTGGTGGAGCTATAAATTTCATGATGCATTAGAATGACATCTACTGAATGTGATTTTATATTTCAAGATTCTCTCATCCTGTGCAGGCAACCTCGCCCACTGATTCAGAAACTGAGCTCTTTATATATATCCAAGTGTTCAAAAGTCTAATTATAACAGACACAGTAGAACGTAAAAAACACACTACAAAATTTACTGGAGACTTTAAAAAAAAGGAGAGAAAAGATATTAAATGCCATAACATAACATAACAAAACAAACATATGTGTGATTTGCACACCTGACCACCTGTATCCTTCTGCACTGCTCAGTAGTTTCAGATGAATGAAGTGTTATTAAATCCACTGTAAGAGACCAACATATTTACACCGAGTTAAGTAAATAAGATAAAGATGGTGAACTTGTGTCTCACTAAATGCATTAGAAGTGAACTGTCTTATCAGAGGCTCGGCACATGGACTGTTAAAAGATGGGTTTCCCGAGCTGGAAATGGTCTTCGTTACCCAATTAGTTTGCTGACAACCCTGTGGTATAATATTCCTGCTTCGACAGCCTCATACACATTCATCTAATGAGGCGCTGCTGGACCACCAGGGAGAGAATGGACACTGTCCAGACCTTCATCTCCCTTTAGCACCTATCAGCTTTCTTATCTTCAATGTGAAGCTTTTTTTTTGTTTGTTTGTTATTGTCAGAAGAATGGAATTTTTCTGCTTGGTTGTTCATCCGTCCAAAGTAATTTTGACAGGGCTTTGTCTTTGGTGGGCCCAGAGCCAACTAGGCTGGAGATCAGAGGGCTAAGGCCAGAACAGGAGACAGGGAGGACTTATCAAGGTCTACCAGCAGGGGTTTGCATCACTGTTGGGTGACCATCCTCCTCCAAATAGGAGCCCAGCCTCTGTGTTTAAGAAGAGTAAAATGACTGAATTTCTAATAGTGAGAGTTCATATTTAGCTGTGAGTTTGTAGATCTTTCAGAGTCTGTTCATCTTTACAGCCTAACAAATAGCTCAAACTAAAACTTTCTTAAAAAGAGATGACAAGGAAGACAGTTTACTTCCACAATCACAACTGTAAAGCCATCAGCTGACCAATTCCATCAAAACCCCTCCAGAAGTTACTTTGTAGTGGGGAACCAAAAGGACTATCTGGGGCTTGAAAGTGAAAACAATCGAGGGATTATCTCCAGCACTTCTCAAGAAACTTGTTTCAACATAGTATCGCAAATTACAGCCATGACAGTGACAGATGGCAAAGCAGCTGGCACCACTCAACTTTGTTTCACTTTTCTTTATTTTTGCTCCTCCCTTCTTGTTCTTCCTCTTGCGCCTTTTCTGTATTTTGAGGTCTGCTGTGTATTAAAGTGTTGGATAACTATTCAGGATGAGTTTAAGCCAGGGACCTCTGAGCTTAACTGTCAAACTAACATTCTGTATAGACTTGAGACTGAGCTTTGCTAATTTGTTGGCTCTTTTAAAGCTGAGCGGATCAAAGGTAAAAAAAATGTATCTCCCCGAATCTCCTACACGCAGTCATTCATTAAAAAAAAAAAAAACTCTTGAGCTAAGTGATAGTGCATGACTTATGCTATCCTAAGTAGAACATTTGTTCATGAATGTTAATTTTCATATAATTTGTGGGTGCTAACAACTTACACAGTAGAAACCGGAAGCATGCAGATACTATATCGGCTCAGTGTAACAGTTTGTCATTCCTGACCACCAGAGAGCTATGAAGGGAGGAAGAGGAACACCAAGCTCACCCTTAAGCCCTGCAGACGCGAAGACTGCCACCCTCATCCCTCGGGTTGCAGAGTCATCACTGTTTCCTGCTATACTACTACCGAACAGACTGCTGGAGGATGACAACTGCCTGTCTGTCTATTAAAGTTAGAACATACACTTACAGCAGAATGGCAACATCTGGAGAATCTGTCAGGATGGAAGCCTGTCGTTAAAGTGAAAAGTGTCTGCAGAATAACATATGTCCTTCTCTACGACATTTGTGTTTCAGCACAAATGGCAAAGACCATAGTGACTGAATGAGGACACTTTAAACCTTCAAATAGGAATTACAGGAAAAAGCATACTAAACATGGATGTTCTTGAACTATTGCAGCACAGAGCTGCACAATTACACAATAATAATTTTGAAAGACTGATTTTTTTGCAAATGCACAACAGTGAGGGAGCATAGGTGAAAGAAGTATTCAAATTCTTGACTATATTATACTATACTATGCTATACTATACTATACTATACTATACTATATCCAGCCTTCTCTGTAAGTGATCTTTTTCACATTTTTAGTAAAAGCCCTATTGAGTGATATATGTATTATTGTATGCTTTTTATTGATCTTAATGTTGGAAAGTAAAAACATGTAATTTTGGATGGAATCACTGCACTATTTACTACACTATTAGATAGTTTGTCACAAAGTTAATAGTTTGAATTATTCAAACCATGACTGACAGTTAAAAATGCTTCTCACACATTAACAATTATATAACTTCATAGGTCCCACGCGGCAATTTTTACTTTAATACGATATAATACAAGTTGCTAATTGTGCATCATTACTTCTACGGGAATCACATTTGGAATGGGGGACTTTTAATGTGTAAAATTTACTGTATGTCTTAGTTAACTAAGCAATCTGAATATTTTTGTTACAACTCATTATTCGATTATTTACAATCACAGTGTTGCTGTTACTGTTGCTCAGAGAAGGAACTACTAACAATAGCTGCTTAAAAATAGCAAAGAATAAAAAGTGTGATATATCACTCTAAAATGCAGTAGTAGCATCTTAAAGATGATTTCAGGTAACTGAAAAAGTGAAAAAAACAGGAGTTACTGTTCAAAATCATGTATCCAATATTTTTTGGCAACACCTCGAACCCAAAAATTGGAATGAATAATGCTCCAAATGATCACCTCCTTTGTGTTTGTGTTTTGATGTATTCACTGTATCCTGGGCATGTTTGAGGAAAGCGTGCAGCCATTACTGTAAAGTGAACACAAAGCAGATCAGTAAGTCCTGCTCTGCTTATCAGGGGACCTGCCATATCAGTTTGGGTAGTTGTGATGTGATGTAAGGACCGCAAAATGTCAGGTTCACTTGTAGATCAAGTCAACCATGTATTATCTCTCAAACAGTGGAGCTCAGCTTCTGTAATAGCTCTGTCTAGCTGACTGAATGAGTGCTTCATGGCTAATGTGGGCGGCAATGAGTTCCAGCTATGCTCAAAAAACTTTGAGGTTTGGAAAAAATACAAGTAACAGCAAAAAAAAACAATGCTTATGTGTATTTGACTTCTTTTTTTTTTCATTCTATATTTGATTATCAGACACACAAAAAGCTCAGATTTAAAGGACTTTTTCAATTGAATGTGCTTTGATGTTTCTTTCTTTTTTTGGAAGGACATGAAAACCATCAATAATGCCATCGATAAATATATGGACGACAGTGAGCAAGGAAAAGCAGGCCAGATAATTAGCATTTTACCCAACTGAAGAGACCCCAGCTCTGATACTGGTTTAAACCCAAGAAATAATTGATGCATGCAATCACAAATTGGTTCTCCGCCTAAAATTTGGTCCCATTATTTCATTAGATGAAGGCACATTATTCGTGCCAAAATTATTTGTGTGTCCAACACAGAAATTCAAATCCTGTTAGTTCTGATAATGTTGTGCATTTTCAAACCACTTGCAAGACAGTGTGACTTTCAGATGGAGAGCAAAGGCCACCTTTAAATGCACACATAAATGAAAATGTTTAGACCTCAGCTTTTCTTTCTCTTTTTTAGTTTAATGGTTTGTTTGTTGGTGTGCATGCATATTTGATGTCGTGTGCATGTGCGTGAGTGATTTAGCAGCTATGCTAGAGAGAGGTCCTATCCTGGGGTGCCTTCTTGCATATGTAATTGGATGTTACTGTAAATAATTGCCTGGGCATGTGCCAGTGTGATGATGGTGATGATTTGTGTGTGTGTGTCGTCTCATGTGTGACTGTATGTGTGTAGAACAGGCGTGTATCCTTCTGTGTGTTTGTGCGAGTCTGTATGTATGTATGTGTGTGCGAGTGTGTGTGTGTGCGAGCGCATCTGCCCCATCCGTACTCCACTCTCAAGTCCCACTGATTCTCCTTTCCAGCCATGTTGAATCCTCTTTTCCTTATCAGGCGAGCCCAGGCCTGCATCAGGCTCTCCTTGCTATGACAGAGGCTACAACAATAGGCCTGCGATACCGCTGCTTAGCGCTGCGTTTCGGAGGGGAAACCTGCCACGGGCGCAGATTAACTACAACACACACACACACAAAATAGATTGCAGCCTCCAAAACAAAACATTTTTCAGAATGCCTCCTCTTGATTAATGAAGCAATGACAAGAAGAAAAATATAATTTCTGAAACAGAAAAATCCGCCGCCACTTGTTAAAGTTTAGGGGTAGCTAACAATAAACATAGTGGAGGGAGACGGTGGGCAAAAGGGGTAAGATAAATGGCTTGAGTGATGGGCTGAATAATTTCTGGAACACTTTTTTGGTTGCACAGGCCCATATTCCTCCCCTTGTACTAAATTACACAATAATCACACTCCATCGACTGACAGCCTCTGCCTCTCTTTCTGTCCCAGGTGAAAATTAGGACAGTATCTTGACATTTTCGCTCTTCTGTAGTCTACAAGCTAAAGCTCTCTGTTCACAGCCAAAATCAGCACGCTGTCTGTGCTCACGCCCTCCCACACACCAGCACATTCACAAACACTAAGACGTAAAACACACACTTAAGCGCTTGTAGACTCAAAGCCTTGGACACATGGTGCATATGTATGAGCATGAGAATTGTTGTTCTTATGCACATTTTAGCAAAATTCAAATTCACGAACCTGTTTCAGAGTAAAACTAAACTCAAGTAGATTTATAGTTAATAGTCAATTAAGGCTTGTTTTTTTTTGTGTGTTGGAAAAATTCCAAGTGACTGAATAAGGAAAAAAATTAAATAGGTTTACTTCCTAATGTTTCATATCATTATGTCTCCTCTGCTAGCAGTTTCCCTGAGGTAATTTCAGTCTTGCACAGGTTCAAAAAGACACTATAAAATTCCACTTAGGCTTGAAAATATGATGTATGATTCAAGGGTAACATGGTTAAACTGTGTGAAGGCAAATTGTTAAACTTAATTAGCCTACAGTGCTTATTGATTTTTATTATGTCCTTGTAACCTGTAGGTTTTCAAATCAGTGCCTTTGATTTGAGCCCCTTGTATGAAACTGATATCATAACAGCAGATCCGTTTTAATCATAGACACTTCCTCACAGCAAGTTGAGCTAATAAATTATATTGAGATAGAAGACAAGATAAAATAAAACAACTGCCTAAAAGATGTTAATCTAGATTTGAGCAAGTTTTATGCCTTTTAATTACTGTGTAATTTGCACTAAAAGGCCCTCAAAACACGTAACTAGGAGAATTCTATTGAATCCAGACTCATTACAGTTGCACCTTGACTAAGCCCCAGTAATTAGCATTGGTAAGGCATTGTACAACAGGCGGCAACACCCTCATCAACACGCATTTACAACACAGCTCTAAATCTGCTGCTCATTAATAGCTTGCCTCCCAATCAATTATTAACACCTACAATGGACGCCAGGCTCACCAGGGCCAGGCCTCTTACTCCAGGCAAACCATGGGCCACCTTCTCCTCCTGGTTCTGTCCAGCATGGTTAATTACCGCCTTTAAAGACACCTGCTACTCAATAGCTTCGACCCAGACTGTTAATTTAGCCCCCCGATTGCAGACATTTATGTCTGAGTGTCACTATTAATTTGCGTTAATTTGGAGAGTGTGAGGAAGCCGGGCGGAGGAGTTGTCGGCAGCCGGCTGAATGTGGTCGTCGCTCACCTGCGCCGGGGCTTCGGCTGTAATTGGAGTCTAATGGTCTGATTGATCAGTGAGAGAAGTGAGGGATGAGACGGCCCACTGGCAGCTCCATCAGTCAGACAGAGAGGCAAGGCGGAGAGGAGGAGGAGAAGGAGCAGAGCCGGAAAAGCGGCAAACAACAGTAGCACCGAGTCAACTCTTGGGTACTTTATCATCTTTTTTACGTAATTCCTCACTTTTATTTTTCTCTTTGTCTGATTTTCTGCTTTTACTCAGCCCCACCGTCTTCCTTCACATTCAAAAGTGTTCTGACCTAGGCCAATTGCTCAGTTTTCAGTTTGCACTCGAGATTGACTTTCAGTGTGGTCATGTGTTTGCTCTCCCCTCTATTTAGACTGGGTTAAGGTAAGCCTTTAAAACTTAAACCCCCATTGAAAATTCTTCTGTCATGTTTTCAAGAAATATGAAAACAGTTTTACAGTCGGACAAAATGCATGCTGTCTACAGGTGATCTAAGAGGGATGAAGAGTGTGTAAAACTACTTTGATAAGGAAAGGCTTGTGAGCTGACAGTGCAACACGACTGTGTTAACAGGTCTGCAGCAGCAATAACTACAACTCCCGTCCCCCATGCCAAGCTGGGCCCCTGGGGTCTACAGACCTGCCACAGCAACCCATCAGCTGTGAAATCTGCTTTCCTCTTTGATAAACGGTCGAGATGTGACCCTATCTCTGTCCTGCAGATGCCCAGATTTCCTGTCATGCTTTTCCCCTTCTGTTTTTTCATGCTCTTTCTCTCTCTGACTCTCTCTATCTCTTTCATTCTCTCTTTTTCAGGCTTTCAAGGCCTGCCTCGACGACTGCCTGAAATGCTCCACTCGCCGTTCTTTCTCAGCGTCATCCATCACTCCTTGCTCCTACTGAAGCCTGTCGTCCACCAGCGGCTAAACCCACAGGCCACAGCGGACACCAGCTCCCATTTGCTGCCTCCAGGGACCAACCCCCCCTTCATCCTCATACCCCCATACTACTGCTCCTCAGAAACCAGTCAAACCCAACAAAATTTCCTCCCGAATGGCTCTTGCATGTGCCAAAGTGCTTCTCCTGTCCAGATTAATGCAAACGCTGCTTAAACCAAGTAATTTCATTATTTACTATAAGCCACTTTAAGGAGTTATTACACTTTAGTCCCTATCTGGGCGTTGTGCCAGGGGTTGAGAAACAGACCTGTGCACCACACGTGGTGGATCGACAAAAATAGAGTGACCCCTAAAAGGTCCCATCTTAAATTATGTGTCTGGATGGAGGGGTAAAATATGTTTGATTTCAGAGAGGGCATATCAATATCTCACCAGCGGGTCATGTGTTTGAAGCGTGGGAGAGGTGTCGCTCCTGCCACATACCTGACTGCCTTCGGGTAATTCATCCACCTTTATGGTTTCAAAAAATCTAAGAAAGTAAAAGAAGATTTAATAGTCTGCGGAGGTCACACTTCATAAGAATGAATGAGAGTGCCTCCGAGGAGAGGTAGAGACCCATGAAGCAATGAGCCTTTATTTCTACCTCAAATGCTTTCTGCTGCCTTCTGACCCTGCTCTGCAGCACTGGCTGCCCTGACATGCATCAAAACTAGCCAAGCTTTCTTTCTTTCTTTCTCTTCTTCTTCTTCCTCTTCTTCCTCACCTCCTTCTACTCACACTCACACTTGTTATTTCAACTTTTCTCTCTTCAGGTGAGGCATCCCGGTTCATTCTTGTCTTGATGTGTCAGTGCTTCAAGATTTGCACAACTCCCTCACCTCCCACTGAAATAACTGAGATAAATGCTGCACTATATTAGGGATGCTGCCAACGGCTGCATGTTTAACAAGGCAACAGCTTGATAACCAGAGGCCTGATTAAAAAAAAGAAAGAAGTAAAAGTATGCAACTGTAATCGAGATGATTCCCTTGTGATGCACAAACTATAACAATTGTGAACTTTCTGGCTTATTCAGCATCTAAGAAACAAAGTAAAAAAAGTTACACTGAACCCTTAAAGGAGGCTCAGTTAAACCAAATATGCCAGTTGGGTTGATCTAGCCTTTAATGAGAGATAGTGAGAAGCTGCTAACAGCGCGTACACGGTTTGAGAGATGAAACTTAGGAGTGGAGGAGGGCAAGCAGCAAAGCACTGAGAGGGCCCCCATGAGAATAGACACACACGAGATCCTTAAAGGCAGAGCTGCTTTCTCTGCTTTTAATTGCGAGGGAGGTTTGGCATATTCTGTAACCCCTCCACAGCTTATTACAGGTGATGACCAGCACCTGCTTAGTTATAAAGAAAAAAAAGGAAAAGAAAATCTGAGGAGGATCTGGAAAGCAGCAATGAATTCCTAAGAGGGCAGTTAGTTAAGAACTTGCCAAGAGCAACAATCAGTTTATGCATTTTGTTCAGCAGGTATTGGGATAAATTTGTAAAGTTTTTTTTTCAACTGAAAAGATTCCAGCAAATGCAAAAAGATTCTTTTGACTGTGAGTCTGACGGACAGTAAAAGGGTGGTTTTGAATGCCTTTCTGGGAAATTCATGTGGAGATTGTTGGAGAAATCTATGAACTGCATTACTTTGGAAGGCAACTTGAGGTGTTTCTCTGTCAAATCACTTTTCCCCTCAAGGATAAGTGGCTTTACCCTGAGAGAAGCCATATTTCATGGCTATAATACAGCCTGAGTTATTTAAAGCCACTGATGACTTCAAAACTATGAGGGGAGCTTAGAAAACAGTCAAAACTGCTCTGAAAATAAATGATTTAATAAAGTTGTGGTATCTGAAAAAAACTAAAGGAGGAGGCCTCTGATTCAGAAATCCTCATGGACTTTTCCTTATGTGTCTTAACAGGATGAATGTGAGGCTGCTTATGACTTTAATGGGAATTTCTTAATTAATCCAAATGCAGGATGGTAGATCAAACCCATGAAGGGCTTGTCACTCCACCAGAGCAGCAGGTCAGCACAAGCCTCTGCTGGGATCTTTGAAACAAGAGATATAAAGCTGCTATGTGCAGAGTAATGCCAAAAATAATGAATTGCGACTTCACTCAATTGAAGTGTGGCTTGAGCTCTAAATGAACCAATTAAAATGTTTAAAATGTTTTGTCTTAAATATGCAGATTAAATAGTTAAAACAGATCCACTTCAAAGCCTTATGTTGGGAGCCAGTTAGATCCTACGAGAGTCGCCTCGCTAGGTCTGAAAGTCACGGACGGTGTCATTAATATGGTCTTTAGATGTAGCAATTTCGAGTAATCATGTTACCAAGGCTGCAGAAAGAAAAGTTACTTCGCTTGTGTAGTGTATATATAGAGCAGTCTTTTTAGTTAGCTTGTCCTACAAACAGAATGTTAAACCACTTACAATCTTGCTTGCATATAGCACATTATAAAGAATGCGTCGTTATACACCTGCAAAAAACAAGCCTTCAAAATATGTTGTGGAAAGCTGTCTTGATGATTTGCATAGCAAATCGGTTTCATCAGCTATATCTGGACTAGACAGACAATCTTGTTATTGGCCAAAATTTGATTATTGCAATCCTTTTTTTTCCAACAGATATTTGTTGGACAAATAAACTTTAATTGTAAGACCTTCAAGTCACCCGAACTTTACTTGAGATCCTTGAGACAAATAAGTCACCCCACAGTGGAGGTTAGAGAGCATGGGGGACTCATTGTTTTCTGTTAAGACTCTTGGACAGCAGTGAGTCAGATCCTATTTACTTACCCAAGACTGGACCCTCTTCTAAATTTCTTCTCAAATCACACATTTATTGCATTGTGACTTCAGATCTTTCTTTTTAATTCACTTTGTATTTGCCCAAAAGGGTGCTTTTCATTATTATTGATTGTTATTTGTAATTTATTGCAAAAATATAGTTGGTAGCTATTGAAAAGTTATGTGTAAGTGTTCACAGTTTACAGTGGATGACAAACACAAGGACATACCAGTGCTGTGGTGTCAGAGCTCATCTCGATCTTTCCCTCGAAGGGCCCCCACGTTGTTCCCACAGGGAGCTGCTGCCGGCTGTGGATCCGACGCTCGCCATCTTTAAGGAATGCATCCAGCTCTCCTAAAAACACACCAGAACCCAAAGTGGTCAGCTGTGGTGCTCTATACAGCATACGTGTCATTCATTCATCATCCATTTCCCTTTCCCAATTATTATTGTGTCAGGGCCTCACATAAAACAGGGAAACAGTTTTTGAAAATAGATTAGCAAATCACGCGAGCATCAATCTGATGGTGTTCATCAGACTTGTGGTGCACTAACTGCACTTGAAAGGTGTCTTGTGGGGAGATAATCTCTGTGAGACAGTGCAGGCTCACTGCCTGGTGAGAGCAGCTAGTGGCAGGCCTATTTCTGTTGTTCCAAGAAGGCAGGGCCCTTGTTAGTGCTGTGCAGAGCTCCACTTAATTAACAGTGGGACCGGATAGCACTGTTAGTACTACCGGTGCTCACCTCCCTGACACCCCCTGCTATCTTATCTCTAAGATTCAGTGTACTTTTTGAGGATGGTGATTAATCAAATAGTTATGATAAACTTCATGACAGGCTGTGACTTAGTTTACAGAGTAGGACATTTCCTTTGTGTGTGTGAGTGTGTTTGCACATTGAAAGCTTGCAGCACTGAACTGTACACTTCAGACTGGTTGCCTTGACAACACAAAAAAGTCTTGTCTGAGGAAAGCTGGTGATTCAGATGTCTGTAACTTCAAGTGAATTTTTTTCATAAACTTTCTCGACACAAAAAAGTTCACCTAACTCCAAGAAGGAACACTTTTATCAGGAGTGAGTCAGGTTGAGAACTCCACAACATGAGACTTCACTTATCTTTGGGAAGTCAAAGATACGAGTTAGCTAAATCATTGTTGTGGTATGACTCCTTAGAGGAAAAAAACAAAACAATTCTGGCAAATAATACTAATGTGGAGTGTTATTATGCTAACATGTGTTCCTCACATTGTGTCTTTTAACCTGTTTGTTAACACAGGAGGCTACAGGGCACTAGCATCATACTGAATAGGGTGCGGTGATCACTGAACTTTCTGATGTGTATGTGGTATAATGACCTATTCAGCTCGAGTCTACTCTGTAAATATCAACCGTGTATCTGCGGCGTGCTATTGTGCTCGTCTGTTGTGTTGGCATGGAAATGTGCGCTTATGTGCTGCTTTGCATGTATAAACATGATCGCGCTTGCGTCTGGTGTTACCACCCGCTACAAATGACACCATTCTGATGATATACTCATCAATGGTGGTCATTCCTGTGACAATAAAAAGCTAAATGTCACTCATCGTAAAAACTGGCCTGTCAGACCAAACCTTTGTGAAATGTAAATACAAAATCAGTGAAACGCCAGCACATGGTTGAAACATTTATTTATGTTTTACAATGATTACATAGTTTTGGAATTGCCCTAAAATGAGACATTCTTGGCAGCTTTATCTCATCCTTACCCTCCCTTTGTATCCTCAGTCCCCCTCCCTTGTTCCTGCTGTTGCACACTGTCTTTCTGGTGCTGCAGTGGAAGGTGGGTAAGCTCATTACAGAGAAATAATTAAACATTGGTGCACAGCTGGCCGTCATCACTGAGAGCAGCAGCCACCGCTTGATGCATTCTGTTTGTCCTCAGATAAGACCCACGGCCTTTAACCGCTTGGATGCAAGTTCCTGTTTAGCCCTGTTTGACACACAGCTCCAGCCTTACCCGGCCAACAACTCTTGATTCTTTTCTCTTCTTCTGTTCAGGGTGGGACTTTTGGAGTAAAAAGGGCGTTACGGGTAATGTAGGTGAGAGAAAGAGGGTATGATTCAATTTATGTGGTTTGTGGTCTACCATGTTTAGGTGCCAGTTGCATCTCACACCAAATGTTGCCTGAGGACCTTGGCTCACAGATGGTTTGTCACATCTGTTGCAGATACTAGTGGAAGATCTCCACAAAAACAACCATCGATGAATAATGAGCTCCCTTCATCTATAAAATATCTGCATGTATATATTATATATATATAATATATATTTGTATAAATACATTATCAACACAGCTACTGATTTTTGTATTTATAGTTGTGAAAAATCATTATGGTACTCTGATAATTCAGTTTCGAGCAGCACCCCCCCAATCCCATTTCAAACATATGCAGGAGTCACCGTGTTGAACCCATTAAACTGCAAACAGCAGTACTAAAACAAGAGGAAAACTCAGAATGGGTTAAGAGGACATTTAAAAAGCCCTGAGTCCTCTTTTCAGTGTTCCTCATCATCCAATGCTTAAATGCCACACTCTTGGCAATACAGAACACGATGTGGCTCAAGAGCTGTACCCCTCCTCTGAATCCCAACCAAAACCTCGCCACCACCATCACCCTCTACCACCCCCCTCCCAACAAACCACCACCACCTCCTACCCTCCACCCCTCCCTCGATAAGATCATCATCTGTCACCAGACTCGAGGGTCTGTTCCTGCACTCCACAGATACTTGGCAGACCAATGAATGTCCCTTTGTGTGGCGAGATCCTCCTCAGATAGCACCCAAGATGCTCCATGATGGCATCTGTTTGTTTTTTTTTCTTTTTATATCTGCATGTGTGTCCTGTCTTGCTTTTCTGTTCTGGTGCAGAGAAACAGGGACCCGCGTCCTCTCCTGACTACGTCATTCGACTCAAAGCTAATGAGTTTCTCAGTGGCATGATGCCAGCCCTCTATGATTTAAAGAATAGATGGGTGTGAACCACTAACAGAAAGGTGAACTACCACTTTCTACTTTTGACTGATATCATTAGATTGAATAAAGCACTTTTCAACAATTCTTTTAGATGTAATTTTCTCTTTTCATTTCCAATTACGTTGGCGGAATCATCTTGTTTGACGAAGTATAGGCCGCATTAGCTTCTTACCAACCCTTGTTGAAGCTGTGTGATGTTTGTAGCGGTTAATACATTCAAACCCAATAATATATCATATGTGCTGAGGATTTGTTACACGTTACATATGTATATAAATAAAAATAATCTTTAAATGTAAAACACTAAATGTTTTGGCTTGATTTAGGAGCAAAACTCAAGTATTACACCCATTTTATACTTAATATATAATTCACTGAAAAGGCTTTTAGTAATGTACATTAAGAGTAGCTCTGAATTTTCATAATATAATTGGTGGCCCAGAGTGAGGTCCCTATGGTCAAATATGACAAATTGCATCATCAGCTCACGACAACAGATTAACTTTTGTAAAGCACTCGATCTGCTCAAGGTGTTTTCACCATGAATTAAACTTCTCTAACTAGTTCAAAGAAAGCACTTGAAGGAGAAGAAATTGCCTGCTGCACTAAAAGAAATACTCTGATTACTGACCCTTCCTTTGGTTTACTTCCCCATTATGCAGTTATCATGAGTATATTAATAGTAAGGGTGGATGCTGAAGGAAAACAAAGAATTGAAGAGTACAGACAAGAGGGAAAATGTGCTTGAGCGTCACACAGCAGACAATCCCTCTTGATATCAAGCAGTGCCTTTGAATCAAAGCAAATAAATTACTGCTGTTCAAAGTTCAATAACCTGTGTGTAGCAATTCACAGATGTCCTACTGAATCCTAGTCATCTCCACTGATAGTCCGTGCTATAGAGCCAGCAAATGGGCTATAAATTAATATACCATGAAAGCGGCATATTGGGTGAAATGGAAAGCGCTGTATCGGTTCAACAAAAGGTGCCACATCTTTAAAGTAGATATGTGATATGAAATTTTACAGCTGAAGGAGAAATGTCACCAAGCTTTGATAAGAGAGCGATGAACTTTCTCCCCATCCTACCCAAACTGCTATTATCAGGTCTCAGTGAGCAAAATGCATCATTTATAACCCACAGCCCACACCATTATCTTTGAGAAAGGCGCTTGTTTTAATACAGTGGGGGACCCCCACACCAGTAGCACCACCTCATCTTCCCTCCTCACAGCCCTCTCATCCTCCTCTACCCCCAACCCACTAGCCAGACGCGGCTGTATTTGGCCCCTTAACAGCAGGGAGAACCAGAGAGACTGTTTGCTGGAGAACAAGTTTCCAGGCAACCACAGGAGTTTGGCTACACGAGGAGGAGGGAGCATAGAGATGAGGGAGGTGAGGGAAATACTTGCTGGGGGGGATTCACCCCTTCAGGTCAGACTTGTTTTCAGGCAGTAAACGGTTTGAGGGGAAAGAGTTAAACAAGCCAAAGGGATTAGGGCATTTTAGCTGTGACACTCCACATAGGCTATGCAGGGGGTTGCGGGGGCTGCAGAGGTTCTTTGGATGGAAAAATCTGAGCTTCTTGTTGTTAAAGGGTGTAACAAAGTGCCCACAAAGTATTCATTTTAATAATACAGCTATAAATTTAGGTGTTTCAACCTCATCTCTTGCCTTGCAGCACATGACACATCACAGAGAATAGTCCAATTAATGACTCATACCCACATTACGTCTCCCCTATGGCACTGCAATGTTTGTGTTTATCCAAAGTCTTAATCATAACCATATCCCTAAAAATATGGAGTATTATTTAAGTTTCTTCCTCACCCCAAAATAGTCTTTCTTTCTTCTTTCTTTCCACAGCCATACCGTTTCACGCTGAATGCTAAGGCATGTGCAGTAGAGAAGCAGTGTGTGATTCAAAATGCTGTGAGACTCCTACAATTGGAAAGCTCTGTAGGCTATAACTTTGCAGAAATTTGATTATAACGATAACTCAGTAACAGTAATCAGAATATGCTTTTTACATGACAGGGTTTTATTCAGAGTGGGGTCTTAATTAGATTATTATTGTAATATTCTTAAACATACACAGTGACAGTCAGTACCATGTACTTTTGATAGTGCTTGTTCAACAATTGCAGCTTGGCTAAAGATAGGACCACATTTGCTTATGCCAAACAGTACATCTTACAGTAGATTAGGCAACACTTTTGATTAAGGTTGGGTAAATTTAATGGTTAAAGTTAAACCAAAGCTTTTTTTGGAAAATGAGCTTAACTACTCCCTGCTGGAAATCTATTAATTTATTTACGGTAATAGCTGGCGGCTTGTTAGCTTAGCTTAGCATAGACATAGAAAACGGGAGGAGAGGTGGACTGTACATAAAAACGCCTAAAGCTGAATGTTGATTCTATTGGAAAGAGCCAGGCTAGCTTGTCAATCGCTATGCTAACTTAAGCTAATCAGAAGCACAATTTGGGAATGTGGATTGGTCCAGTATGGAAGAAACTGCTGAGGATACTAGACATTTACCTAGGTCAATTTCTGGTTTTGATGGAAGTCTCTTAAAAGAGAGTTCTCCTTTCCTGCGTCGCCAGTCAGCCTATGCACGCTCAGGATGCAGGAATGAATCTAGGTTTTCTTAGCTTGGCTTTTTATTTTTATTTTTTAAAATATGAATTGGCATTGGTGCATACAACTTTAATGAATTGGGTTGATTTGGATTAGACTGGATTATCTTAATTGGGCTGAACTGTATTTTAACTTTACTACACTGAATTGAATTACTATTGGATTTAACTGGACTTTTATTCTTTGTTTACAGTGCTTTGAGGTGACATATGTTGTGATAAATAACTTAAAACTATGTACAAATCAAATAATAATCCAAGATCTTGTGGTTACTACGCTTTTAAACAGTTAAACCACAGTGATGAAAAAATAAATGTAAATAAAAGTAGTGATGATGCACATGCACATACACGTGTTCACCGAAAAAGTACTTCAGTTTTGCAATACATTATCAACATGGAGACTCTTGTTTGGTGTCATTGGGCAATTGAAATATAGCTGTCAAGTACTCCATCTCATCAAAAGCCTGGAGAAGTTAGCAGCAGGCTGCCTGACAACAATCTTTGAGACATCCGTCTTTAGCAAAGCAGAGCAATTTCTAATGATAGCATGTAAAGGGAGACAGCAAAAC
Source organism: Odontesthes bonariensis (assembly GCF_027942865.1). NCBI lineage: Eukaryota > Metazoa > Chordata > Actinopteri > Atheriniformes > Atherinopsidae > Odontesthes > Odontesthes bonariensis. The sequence continues at coordinate 9,532,329 of NC_134510.1, forward strand.
TTAAAGAATGACTGTCCGCACGCAGAGATATCACCGACAATATCTAGAGGACACACAGCACTCCTGCTGGAATCTGATTATTTTAAATGCTTTTCTTTAAAATTTCAAAACCACCAAAAACACATTACTCTGCTTGAGTGTGACAGGATGAATGAGCGATAGTCAGTATGTGCATTGGGACTTTCATGGTTTCCAGGCCGGTGGATAACAAAGCCAAGACTTTAGCTGTGAAAAGAAATTATATGAATGATGTGAAAGATAAGTGAATCCTTGTCTGGAAATGATCAATGTGCTATAATACATCTAAATAAACAACTTTTAGCAAGGAAAACAACAAAACATTGATACCGTCTTGATTTCCTGCAGTTAATTTTGGAATTGATTGGTTTTAAAGTGCTCACGAGTCTTCTACCAAGTCAATTACCAGGCTGCAACTTCCCCTAGCTAACAGGGACCTAGGTGACCTAGTTGTCTTTTGTGAGTAGGTTTTAGCTGGAGCAGTTTGACAGTCAACAGATAAGATGGATTAAGCTTTTTTTCATCCAGTTTTGATGTGAACAGCGTAAAAGCGGGTTAAATCATTGAGTTTCAGGAGTATTTTTAAATGCCTGAAGATAGTGTGATAAAGGAGCGAAACCTAAGAGTTGGGCTGGGAAGGTCAAGGTTGTGGCTTTGGAGAGCAGCTACCTGGTGACGGGGGCCAGTGTTCGTTTCTCTTGAAGCGGATTGAGCGCAGGAGCCGAGCCCACCTCTCATCACTCCCAGAAAAGATACACGAAAGAAGTGAAACAAAATCCGGTGAGAGCTTGACGGGCGGCATCAAAGAGCAGCACACCCTTTCCTTGTGTGGGTGACTGAGTATGTGTATGTAAGTGGGAGGGGGGGTTGTTTAGTTCAGGGGTGCTTTTGCATGCATGTGTGTGCCTGCCTGTGTGTGTTTGTACACTGTAAAATATCATTCCATAATTATGTTTTGATTATTTGTGAGGACTAAAATAAAGCCGCAATTAATCTTCTGATGTAAGACAAAAAATAGAGCTACGAAGTACAAATTAAACAACCCAGTTTACAGACGACCTCCTCTTCCCAACTCCCCCAGACCTGATCTGAGGCGCGCATAGGAGCTGACAGCCGTAGCATCACGTGATGCACCTCAGCCAATCCGAAATTCATTTGAATTCTTAAGCCGCGCAGTAACGAAGCCACTTGAGTAAAAGAAAAGGTGAAGGGGCGTTTGAAATAACAAACAAATCAGAACGATTCAATGGGTCAAATGCTGCGTGTAACGTGTTTACTTATCACATGTCACATCTGACCGATGCTGAGAGGTTTTTGGTTCAAAACATTTCTGAAGGGACATATTTAGACACATTTTGTGGACGTCTATTCCCCCACTGCTCCTCATGTCGGTGACAGGGGAGAGTAATCCTATACACAGGCTGCTATTGTGAAATGAGAAACTAGCCTCCTTCCTTGCCAGAGACCAGATGCACCTCTCTCCCTCTCCCTCTCTCTCTGTCCTAATCTGTAAACGACTTAAAGGAGCCTTATCTCCGGGCTCTTCTGCTTCATTTCATGCTTGATTTACTTTAATTTGTCTGATAGGGCACAAGGATTTGGAAATGGCCCATCTTTCGGTGGAAAATGTTCTGATTTTTCTCCGGCATTGTTATGTGGAGGTTTTTGACTTTTCTCTCCCCCTTTTTCACTCCTCCTCCTCTTTCTCCATCTCCCTCACTCCCTCTTTCTCTCTCCATCGTCTTCCTTTTTTTCTTTTGAGGGGGGAGGGCTGAAGGGTGGATCTTGCTCCAGTGCAACAGTCTGTTTGAGTGCATTTAGATTCGAGCTAACGCAGCACAAACAAGTTTTCCATGAGGTGTGATCTTCTGATGGGAGACGGCAACACTGGAGTCGTGTTTTCCTTTTAGATGCGCATTGGGCGCAGAGCAGCCGAGTGCTTCAAACCACAAAGATCTTATGTTTAAGTTAAGAGGCGACTGGCCCTCCAGTTTAGCAAGTGGGTGAGCGGCTGGTACTGATAAAGTTGCTCCACAATGAGGAACAGGGACAAGCGACATGTCTGCAGATGCCTTGAATTCTTTTTCCGCTGGCAGAACTGAAGTACTCACATGGCTGTCTGGCTGCTCCCGTCACCAAGACACTTTCCCCACTTCTATTTAGTGACTGAATGACAGTAGAGGCAGTGAGCTATGATTAGAGAGAAGCACATATCTTCCCAGATCCAGAATAATCTCCATCCCCTCCCACCAATGAGCAAGGCACAGAGATGGCACAAAAAGGCAGAGAAAAGGAGACAAGTAGAATAGGCAGAGCTGTCCTGTGTGTACAGAGATGTCATACAGTTCCACTGGCCTCCTCTACACACTGAGTGTGGACACTGCTGGGGTAAAGAAAAATTTTAATCATTCTCCTTGAGTTTGCCTGACTAATCTGAGCAGTGGTAGACAAAATCAAAGAGAATTTTCCATTCAAATCTGTGCCGAAAAAAGGGGAGAAAGATAAAAAGAAAAACCTGCCAAATCAATTGAAGCTCTGTATGAAGCAATTAAACTCATTCACAACTAGTGGTTACACAATGGTCTTTACAAAAAAAAAAAAAAAATCAATTTTCTTCATACACTGACATGAAACGTCACTAACTAAACCCACCTCCAACACAATGCGCATAAATAAATGGTTAACCACACACACACACACGTACACATACACATAGAGGAAAGTAACAGGGAGACCATTGAAATTCATCTCACAGCCTGAATTTACTTAACTGCGGGTGTGCGCGCAGTGATAAACGGAGTGATGATCCGGCAACACGTCTTTATCCATGCTTTGCTTTAATTAACGGCGGCTTGTTTGTTGAAAAGATGATTAATATGCCAATGAAAATTGCATAATTGAATACCACAACACTCGCACAATCAGGGAGGAACATGCCATTTTTTATTAACTTTTCAGTATCATTATTATTACTGTTATTTGGTATTCTAATTCACATGACAAGCAGGCTCCACCCTCCTATTCCCTCCTTCCAACCCACAACCCTGAAACAGACAGAAAAGATGGCAGAACTGGCGTGACCACCACTGATGGGGGGGCTTTAACAGGCAGGGGGTATTGCTCTGATATCAATACCTATCAGTGTCAAGGCTCTACATGTATGTGTGTGCGTGTGTGTGCCTAACAGATGAGAGTCCAGGAGGTTGGGGTATTGGGTAGGATACAACTCGGATTGAAATGAATACATTTCAATCACCAAATATTTCTGTAAGGACACCAAACTGAATGAAAGTAAAACTGCACACATGCATAAGAAACTAAGCACTATCAAAGACACTGGCAACTAGATTTAGCAAAAAGCTCATTAATTCGTAAATGTAACTACAAACCAAGTCCACTAAACTAAAAGTTTTATTTGAAAAAGGCCACAAGAAATTGAAGAATTCCACATGCGAGTAAGTTTCAGTTGAGCAATCCAGAGTTTACCCAATATTAAATCCTCCAGCACAGCCTGCACGAGTGTCTCCATGTTAATGCTGAATACACAATATTCAACCAATTATGATGACACCTCTTAGAAAAATGTGCGCAGCTACAGCGCCTGCAAAGGTAAGCATTGTAGAACAAACATGTTCAAGGGAGCTAAGGAGCAACTGGATTCAAGTCCCTAGACGCATAAAACACCGCCACCAGCAGTGCTTTAAGGCAGTCATATTCAGCAACAGCCCCTGTTTTTTATTCTGCTTAAGTCCTTGGACTTTTTAAATAGTAATTACAATTAAAATATGCCATTGTAAGTGGACAGAAATTTGGGTGAAATGTGGATAAACTGGTTGGAAGTGAATTATGTTATTAAGGCTTCCTCAGTGTGCCACCTCCCACATATACACACAAAACTAGAACTGAATTTAGTGACATCTTCCTCAGATGATAAGAACAATGATTGCTTTTTGCCCTATTTTAGATTATATAACTAACAACCATGAAGTTCCCTCATAAAGCCTCTTAGTATGGCGGATCAGTGACTAAATTTGCATCAAGGCGATGCAGCACAGGAGTACAGTGATTTGTCTAATCTCTTGTTGCATATTTCATCATGCACCAGTGTGTGTGGTGGGGGGAAGGTGAATTCTCGGCACACAGGTGATGCATACAGTGTAAAGCCTTCATCGACAATCTCTTACAAACAAATGTATTTGGAAAAAAGGCAGACAATGTTTACACTTAGCACTTTGATTGCAATTTAATTGTACAGCACCCAGGGCCCAGAACTCGCAGAGAAGCTGATGATGGACTTTCATCATGAATATCAGCAATCACAGTGTCATTCATGTTTTGTGAGACTTGTCAGAAGACTTTGAATAAACCCCTGGAGGAACGAGATAAAACCTTCCTTTTCTGCGGAGGAATTGCCATGATGCACGTCCAAATTTCTTGATTACAAGACGAAGGAGGTGTGTGTGTGTGTGTGTGTGTGGTGGTGGGGGGGGGTAAAAGAAAACCTTGAATGAAAGCCTGTGTTGAAAGTTTTCAGTTTGCTGATATAACAGTCAAGTGTGTCTATAAGTCTACTTAAAACGCTTAGGTATCAGCGGAGACAGCTGCGACACCCTCGTCTTATGATTCTGTCGAGACAGTACGCTATCAAACCTTTCATAACGTTCCCAAGCTACATTTCCGGTGACAAAAGCTTTGCGAAAGCCTCCTGAAGGATTCATCTATATCCTAATATTTCCAATCCAATTTAACTGGAGCAGCCTGAGTGGTCTGAGCACTAGTTTACCAATCTTTGCTTTCCAAGACTCTGTGTGCTGAAGGCTTGAGGGGTTCAATCAATAGCGCTTTGATCTCGGCTGGAACCATAATTATTTAACATTGTTACAAGGATTTCTCTAATCCATCCTACCATTAAATCCCTTTTACACCCTCATCTTCTGCAGCCTAATCTGCATCTGGGTGCTCCGTTTGTCTCTCCCCCCCATTTTGGCTCACCCCTCCTTCCTTGACGACACCCTGACTTAATAATGAACTTGAGTGTCGCGTTATAAGATTTCTTGTTTACTGAGCTCACGTTGACAGCTGAACTGTCCTCATATGGACTGTTGCTGTGCAAAATTATGAAAGTTTTGTACTTACTTTACATTTATGGAGTTTTCACTTTCTGTCAGTCAGGGCAAAATGCAAAAATGCAAATTGCAAAAACCCTTTTAAGGTTTGCAACCAAAATGCAAAAATCTATACATTTACTGACTAAAGTGCTAATTATAATTAAAGCTAATTACATATTAACTGAATTGTCTGGATAGAGATTGATATACCTCCTTCAATTTAGTTTTGAAGTTTCTTTTGATGAACTAAGGGAATGTTGAAGTTCAGGTGACTGATGCCCAAAAGGTTTAATCCCATCTGTTTATTTTGGTGACCACTTTGACTCCCAACATAAAGGGCCCACTGTCCTTTTTGCAAATATTTGCATGTCTGTGTTTCAGCATGATATAAATAGCAGCACGGGCAACTGCAAACATTTGTTGAGGCACCTGCCACAGTATCGTGGCCATCTGGTCCTCCAATTCTCCTAGCATGACATATGTGCATTAAACCTGAAATGGTTATTGTTTCTTTTTTTCTTTCTTTGGAGAATGGAAGAAGACGGATTAGCCACAGACCCTTCTAGGTTGGCTGGAGTCAAAAATGAGACTCAAGACTTTTTACATCTGAGTGAAGCTGCGTTTTCAGCATGTGCGTGTTTGATATCTTGAAAGGGGAAAGAGGTCGATGAGTGGATATTTTTTATGTGTGTATATATGGGCGTGTGTGTGTGTGTAGGGTTGAGGAGGTGGGTTGCTAGTGCTCCATCTGATTGTCAGGTAAATTCAGATGGCCACTCCCTCATATGACCCCTGCCTCACCCTGGCTGGGGCCCAGCTGGCATCAGGAACTAAGCAGACTGGGCCATGCCGGCCGTCAGGGACAGCCAAAAGATGAGATTTGTGTACAAGGTGATCATATATCTTCTGTTGCTACTTTGTCCCACATTACTTCCATCTGCACCTCTTTTTTTGGTGTGCCTCTCATTTTAAGGATGTTTGGGCTTAATTTTAGTGTATAATATATGATGAGAAGACATCATTTTTGGCAGTAAAAAAAAGAAAAATTCAACAAAACACCAGTAAACTGTATCACTATAATTTAATGCAAAACACTTGTTTTTCAGACTGCCTCTAATATCCTGAGTTAGAAAGCCATCGCAGCAAGCTAATAATGGATATCCATAAAAAAGCTAGTCAGACTCAAAGCAGCATTGCCTGAGATATCCTGGCTTTTAATGTTAGGTCAAGTCCCCCGAACACTGGCATCCAAACCAATGGCATCTTTTACTACAGCATATACGCCTGGAAAATGCCCATGCCTTTCAAACTCCATGCCCCCAGTTTGTAACACAGACTTTTTGATTAAAATGTGTCTCCTATTGCCCTGACGACATCAACAGGGTTATTTTTTCAGACTTTGGAGGCCTGTTCCAAAGCCACAGAATATATTTTACACCTGTTTTGACGAACTGTATAGAGCTCAGTGTGACATTAGAATAACTGTTGTGGGCAATTCAATAGGCAGGCTAAAAAGTTACCATTGAATGTTTTTGCAAACCACAGATAATTGTGATCTCAGTGTTTCTGAACCCCCTAGACATGCACAAGGTGTCCTTCGGTATTAGTGTCATGATGCTGCAGCCATAGCAATATTTGTTGAAGCCAGAAAAAACATCCCAGTGCAACCCATAGCATCCCACTCACTTAAAACAGACAAAGTCCAATGTGAGACTAGTCCTTTTACTTATTTTCCTTTTTAGACTCTGTGGTTCAGCTAGCTTATAAGTACCATGACAGAGGCCCAAAATGGGTAGGTTTATGATTCAACAAAACCAATTCAGACACCTAACTTACTTAGAGTTAGGAAAAGGATCCTAGTTTAGCTTAGATCACAGCCATATATAAGCTATATGCATGTTCCTGTCAAATTGCAAGTATATGACAAGATGTGTATTTGTGGTTTGTCAAATACAAAAAAACTAAGTATTGGAATGTAGTCTCATGGCATTTATAAACTGTCACAAAGATAATGTTTATTAGTTATAATGAAGGCTGGAGGGTATGGTTTGTATCACTATTATGTGGGAGATACCTTACATTCAACCCAGAGCTTTTTACACTATAATTATCCTGTTTACTTTAGCTTTCACTCATTGTTTGGTTAAGTTTAGGTAACCAAAACATAAAATAATTGGTTAGGCTAAGGAAAACATCATGGCTTGCTTACACGGCTCTTTTTCTAGTTTATGGGGTGACAAGTTCACCTAATCTACAAGTAACGTCCCCCTGAAACACATTGCATTGAAAGTCATGCTAGTATCATGAGAACAATATGCAATTTGTGTGCAATTGCAGGTATACAATCATTTTCACTTTGTACCTGCTTTATGACCTACCATGAGACTGAGCTTCAATAGCAGACGTGAAATTGATGGATTATCCCTATATTAATTTCCCATTGCAAATGTTAAAGACATATTTTAAAGTGTATTTCTGCATCATGCTTCTGCCAAAAGTAGTTGTAAATTCTTAATGAGTCAGAAACACTGGATAAAACTGATCTTAAAACACATCACCTGCATTTATTCATTTGTACACACTGTATTACAGTAGTCTTTGAAACAAATAAACTAAATGTGACAAAACTCATCATTAAAGGTGGAAAAACCATGAGAGGGCTTGGATTTGAGCTCTTTCTACAGTTATGCTGTAAATCAGTTTCTATTCTTGATAAAGTCATCTACTTTTTGGTATAAGTTGTTTAACAAATGCATGAATGAATACACATGAAACATAGAGCTCTTTTACAGACTAGACATGTTTAGTCACAATGGCAGTGGTCACAATTACGGGATTCTTAATGAAGCCTGGAGTTTAATGATTTTCATATGGGGGTGTGGTTTACACGAACAAGCATTGAGATAAGGCTGAGAACAAGTTCATTAGAACTGTTAGCTAGCTAACACGCACCATTCCCAATTAGCCTAGAGGAGAGTAAGTGGGAAAGAAAAAGAGAGATTGAGTCAGATTCCTATCGCTGCTAGTCTCTGAAAGTGAATAGAATAGCACAACACGCAATCTCTTAAATCAGCGACTGATTGTGAAACATCCGTGACGAGAAATGAACACGAGACAGAAGATCAGTGTGCAGATTTGCTTAAGGACATACTTGCAGAGACGAGGGGAGAGAAAGGGAACTCACTGGGTGTTCCACATCAGAGACCTAGCACTCTGAACAACAGAGAAGAGCCAGCTATCAGATTAATAGTGAGTCATTCTAGATGGTTCTCTGCTGTTCCGCACAGAAAGACAATCAGAGAACAAGAGGCAATAGTGGACAGCACTTGACATGACTTACTAAAGTGGAGATGAAATGCAGGGACAAAAAAAAAAGTTCAATTACAGGATGTAGATTGTAAAGGCTTTTGTTGTTACTCAGCAAAAGGGAAACGGAATGGAGGTGCTTCAATAGACCCACCAAAGCAGGTGGGCATGTTCCGAGTCAGCCCACCTCATTAAATGGCTTCACTCTCTTTTTGTAACGGCCATTACACAACCCATTCAGATGCACATGCAGAGTGATTAAAAATTATCTGTTGGTGATCATAATCACTGGTTCTTAAACTTAAGCCAAAGAATAACAAAGAACTTTTGAATGCTGAACTATCTGAACATTTACTAAGAGATTAAAGGGTAGACAGTCTCAAACTAAATAAATTTGCTTTTAATCGCTTCGAACAGGAAGTCATGTCATTTCAACTGTGTGTATCTGATTGTCTGATTCCCCCCTTTATTCAAATTATAACATGGCCATCTGACTTTTCCAGCACAATGGGAAAAATTAAAAAGGGAAATGACCTTTCGTGGCAGCCATGATGAGAGAGTGAATGGCATTATTATGCGCCAAGATTAATTTATGCCCACTCTCTGCTGCCCATTGAGAAAACACAGTACGAGCATGAATGCCCCAGTGTAAGTCACTATTGAATTGGTTGCTATATCATACAGGTGTCAAAAAACAAGGAGGTGAGGTGGTGACAAGGTGACTGCAAACTGATAATCTGACGGCTAAGCAAACATGCTGCACCTTTCGTGCACTCAGGTGCTAAGTGCCATTTTTCGGTTTGGAATAAACGTGATGATTTACATCCACTCCTGCTGTGAATTAAAAAAACATCAAATGTGTATCATGTCTCAAATCAACTCCTTTGCAGTTCAGCTACCTTCACCATTTACTTCCGTAAAACTCGAGTCTTCCCTCTCTCCCTCTCATTTGCATGTCCAGCAGTGTGTTTTTGAGCCCCTAATTCTCATTCTAATGGTTAAGTGGAAGGGGCAAGCATAATTACAGTCAGTCATACATCCAGTCATGCTACATCCATCCCTGCCTTTCAGAGCAGTAATTTTAAGCTCAGCATATTCTCGCCCAAAAGGGCTTTTTTCCCCCGCATGTGATGCCTTCTTTTTGTCATGGCCCCCATAGTTCTGAGCTGACCCCCTCAGCCCTGTCTCCTGACTGATCACAGTGATGGTTTATTACTGTCGTACCAGCGCTCTTATCTTTAGCCAGCAATGCTCATTTCCTTCCTCAGATTTAAATGCAAATGTGAAATTTAATGATAAATGCATTATCTGATAGGTGCGATAACACTGATTCACTGTCAGTATAAAATACACACCCCGGGGGGCTTTGAGCTAGCAAGCACAACTTGCCCAAATCCACTTTTTTCTCCTGTTCTCTCTTTCCTTTTTACCCCTTTTTTTACAGACTCATGTACCTGCAATAAATTCTTGAGGTCATTTTATGCATTAAAAGGAATAATATTTTGTGAGTTCAGCAGTGTGTGCAGGCTATTGCTGAGCAGTTATTGCTATGCAGCTATCTTGTTCAAAGTATTATCCATCTCTTTGAGGAAGTTACCATTATAAATTCTTCAGAAAATCCACATCTACATTGTATTATGTGATTCATTTGGTTGTTATTGTTAGCAGAATGGCAGCTTTAAATACATTGAAAGTAACTTCTTATTAGGCATGCCATCTTCTGAATAATTTTTCCAGTCTTCTACTAACAGTTTTCCTCAAATCATGCAACATGCATTGCAGTTAAGCAACAACAACTTAACCAAATGACACTTAAAGTCTCTTTTCTAAAGGCTAAGTAAAGGCATCTCTTACTTGGACCATCCCACTCCTCCGGCCCCACAGCAGCATGCCTGCTCTTCTCGCCTTGACCTTCCATCTCAGCATCTCCTGCTTCTCGGTTGCCATCTTCCTCTCCTGCAAGGCAAAAAAACATAAGTCCAACAAAGCACAAAAGACAAAGTGAGGTGCACTCCAAATCTTATGTTCAGACACCAAATTCAATTAAGCGCTGCATTATAGACTCTGCTCACCTTTGAAAGCATAGATTCTAATGGACTTTGGATTGTGTCCCAGGAAAAATCATTGAGTTTTATAACTCTTTCCTGTAATATTTGAGCCATTGTGTTGTTGTGTATGTATAGCTTTGTATGAGCACATTTGCAGTGAGCTCACCAGGCCCAGCTGCACACTTTTGTGTAAAAGGAGTTCCCATGAGGACTTGCAGGGACAGGAAGAAGCCCCATGGAACAGGAAGGAAAGCAATGTGTGGGAGAGAGGTGGCTATTTATTACTGTTTGATCTATTGTGGAGCGAGCTAGAATGTGTGTTATAGGATGTAGTGCTGATTTACAGTCTTGGGGCTCACACAGACCATGCTATGGGATATTTGGGTATCTCTCTCCAGGATGTAAGTGCTTAAAGACCTAGTTAAACAGACTCCTCCTCAGTGTATGCAGCAGGAACACTGACGGGAGAGCTTGTTGAGCACTCTTTGATGCACTTACTGTAAACCAAAATCTATTTTTGCATGTCTACAGTAAGCACAGTTTACACTTAAAGTTTATAGGCACATAAATCAGTGCTTAGTAGGTGCCCCTAGTGTGGTGTTCTAAATAAATCCAATGTGGCTGACACAGTGGCTGCACAGTGTGTCTCCAAACTCAGGCAAGTAAAGCAAACCTGCTTGGGGCAAGTAGTGGTGGTTGATGGTTTGAAGAGGAACATTTCTCTCACTTTTGTCATCACATCTTTTCCATCCCTTTGATGTTTAAAACCCAATAGTGAACGGTCAAGGACAGGCCAGGATTACCACGATGGATTATTACACTTCATACAGTCTACAAGGAAGAAAAAAGGGAAGGATATGCAGATTTACATGTGAATATATATTAGGACAGCAAAGACAATATATTGTTTGGATCAGACCAGTCACCAAAGATGATGTTGTTGCTCTTTGATTGTTAACCATATCTGTATCTGATTTTCGCCCCCACAGCTTCCATAAAAAAACATTTCAGGGTCTCAGTTATCTCACTTTCTGTGACAACTGCCACGGGACACACACCACTTCACTCCTGTGCTGTCCATCCTCACTTAGGTTAATCTCCAGATCAAGCACACACACCACGCTTATTTAGCTTTTTTTCCGACATGGCTCACTTCAAAGAAGGCAACACATATTGCCAAAAGGATGTCAGCTTTCTGCCTCACACTAAAATAGGAGATGCATATAAGAGAAAAGTGATACTGAAGGGAAGTCTTCAGATATGTCCTACTTACAGTACATGAGGTCATTATGACCCAGTTTTGCTTATGCAAGTGTCTGCTTGGGCTGGCAATTTCCCCCCTACTCCTTTTCCCTCTCAGTATATTATTAAGGAGCCCACTCAACTAAATTCCCCCACTATTTATTGTTGGGCCTGGAGAACCTCTTTAGCATACTAGGCTTGTATTATAACGGGGATAACAAAGGCATGTATCAACAGTTCCTTCCAATGGAGCGGAGTTTAAAAAAAGCTGGCGAGATAACATTAAAGGCACTACCTTGATCTCAGGCGAACATGTTAAGCCCTGTAACGAAACGTATTGGAAGTGTTTAATTACAGCCCGGGAAATGAAGCTACAAGATGATTCCTTAATTAAGCAGTGATTAAGGATTTTCTGCCTTCTATCTAACACAGTTTGCAGTGCATTTTCAACACAATCACCCAGGCAACCTCACAGGGAACAATGTCACAGGGCTTTGATGAAGTTTCCTGCACAAATGTCACTGGGAGAAAGCAAAGCAGTAGAAGAAGTGCTGGAGCAGCACTCCTTTGCTTACCGTGTAGTTTAATACAACGCGCAATACAGAGAAATGTGGAGACCCATTTTAATAATTTGAAACGACCCAGGAATTTTGATCTATTTGATATGGGAACTGATTGATTGAGGTGCCCTATTTCATTTTCAGAGGTCCACTCTAAGTAATAGAGACTCTGCCTTGTTTCATCATTTGAAATAAAACCCTCTGCAGTCTTATCAAATGAGACAGATTGTCAATGATCATTTTCTACATTATCGACTAGATCGTAATTTACATCTTGCTGAGGTTCCTTTGCCTGTGTGTTCAAATGAATATATATAAGGCTGAGTGAGAACAGACTGAAGATAGCAGAAGAGATGGGGAGGGCTGGCGAGGTGAGGCAGCCTGCTGGGTTCAGGGTTGGCGGGCATGCAAGAGGAGCCAGTGAGCTGTTAAAATCAGCCCTATCGCTGCTCTATCAAAGGACAGCTCTCTAGCCAACTCGCAGTTACACGCAGTGTGCCACACATTCAGGTCAATAAGCTTATAGGCGATTTACACAAACAATTCCTCGAGCAAGGTAGCAACAAAGTCATATTGGCTTTTTCTCTCCCTTTTAGCATTGTCTCTACTAAGAAAGCCCTTGAAAATGTCAATCTCTTATGTGCGACTTTAAGAAGCCCAGAGCACTCTAATCCTGACCACTGACTCTGAAGACTAGGTTGCAAATTCTAAAAAAAGTATATTCAAGTATTTGTATGGGCTTCTGCACTTCTATTTGCTACTAAATTCTAGGCTTGATGACTTTAACCCACTGCCACTTTTTTAAATCCATCACTGCCTTGCTGGTATTGCAGCTTGGCAGTGATTTTCAGAATATGAGGGGTGTTGCCTGCTGTCCCCCCAGCAGTCGTAGTGCTAGTCAGCCGATATTGAATATTTGGTTGTAGATTGTTCTGCAACAGATGAAGTCAATTCCCTTTTCACCAAAGTCAAGCATAGCTGTAAGACTTCTGAGCAGTCTGAAAAATAGGTTTGAATTGCATGCAATTTGTGGCAGGCACAGCACTCCAACAGAGGGAAGCTATTAGTGGAATGCCTTGCCACTGTCTCTTTAAATGCCAATAAATTCCCATCATTACAGAATCTGGCAGTTTTCCTCCCTGTCTGCAGCCTGGGTCTTTATCTCACTCTGCCTCAGTCTCTGAGCATGTAGATCTGGCCCAGTTAGATTGTCATACTTAACAAACATTAATGATTAATTTCCTCCACTGAGTCAAATGGGGCTAAAGGGATGACTCGATTCATCTTATCGCACTACAAATTAGCATTTCTCCATATTCTCCAGCATCAACTGTGCATTAAAATTCCACATTTACCATTCTGTGCACTGGCAGCTGTGGTGGAAAAGCCAAGGAGATCTTCCTCCTGTTTTGCTGGAGATTCTGATTACTTGTGTTACACAAAGGCTAATTAATTCAGTGACTCTCTCCTTGCCACTGTACGTCTCAAACTGAAAATTCCTCACTGTGAAGATATTTGAAGGGTCAAGGCGGGGTTTTTTCATTTGCTTTGTCAAGTCCTGGGTATGCAGCGCTTGCTTTCAATTCTCACTTCCACTGAGACGCAATGTCTCCGTCACACTGTATTTTCTGTCATTTGAAAAGAACAGTGCAAAAGACTGAACATTTTCACATTCAGTTGTGCTTGATTAATCCAACACATAAAAATCCATAACAAGATAATCAAGCCGTTTGAGCAGTAAAAGGAAATCGTGTAATGTGACTTCCCGAAAAAGGTTTTTTTATACTGAAGAATTAAGACAGATGAAATGACATGTAGATTTACACTCAGAGCTTAGAAAGAAAGCCATTTGTCATCAGACAAGACTTGGAACGCTCAAAGGGAACAGCTTGTGGCAACACCCTGTGCTGAACTTCACAGATAGCCAACAATAAAAGAGGGGGTAAAACAGCAAGGTGAGATTTCACAATTTCAGTAAAAAAAAAGATGCCACTAAAACAAGTATCTTTCTCACAATTATGGAGTCAGGTGTGTCAGTAGAGAATAAATCTTTTGCTGTGGAGTCGGTGTCTTCATCTCTGTGTTTTTCACAAGAAAAACTTCATAAAAATTTCACTGAGAAGTTGTTTGGGGTAAGATTCTTGTTTAACCACAAAGGAGAGGCAAGGTTATTTCCTTAGATTTGTCTTTTTTCTCACTGCGCTTTTTAAAAGGTAGAGAGACCTCGTCTAAAATACCATGCACATTAAAACATGTTGATTCTCTACAGGATGCAGCTTTTCATTTCCCTACTGGTTTCAGAGTCATTATTTTGAGTGTAACAGACAAGGCACTGTACATATCTTCAGTGGTGAATGAATAGGTAAAGCCTATATAATTTTGGGTTGTGATAATCAAAGGTGACATGCTGCATTAAGTGCATTTAGGATAGTTTCACCAGTAAGAAAGCACAGAATGAAGCAGTAAATTTAGTTGTCCAATAAAGGTGGTGCAGGTCTTAACTCTCAAATTTAGTGGCGCTGAAGTGACAAACATACTTGCTGCCTTTAATCAGAAAAAGTCCTGTTAGGTTTTCTTGCAAATAAATGGCGAATTCAATAGTTTCAGCCTTTGAAAAGCTATTCAAACAAAATAAATGAGATCACTCCTTTTGTGATACGAGTCCTATGCAACCGACAATCAGGCGAAGCAAAAGGCCAATACATTGCTTTCAACGGCCACAACACAGAAGGCTTATTAGCCACTGATCTGACTTGGGGGTTTGTGCCTTTTTGGAAAAATAATAAAGGTTCAGGATTGATAGGAATGCCAATAGCATCTTAGAAACTAAATCAAAGAAAGCAGCTAAAACCAGGTGATAGCCATGACACAATTAACTAAACAGGTTATAGAGCCAGCCTTCACCAAATTTAGAGGTTCCTCAGCCTCAGACCAAGATGGGACATCAAGGTGCTCCATGCACTTATCTGAGGAGTCCCTTTTCTGCAAGGCTAAGGCAAATGTCTGAGTCTTTGGTGGCATTCAACTTCTTGACCTTTGCGCCTTTAAGCGGCTTTGCTCCTTCACCGCACTCTGATCAAAGTTAATAAGTGCTTCATATGTTAATGAAAATTGGTACTCCTCTTTGTGTTCCTACAGCTTTTTAATACCTATTATAGACTGAAACTTTTAATGGAGGTTTTAGGTCCCCCTGACAAGCCCATTTCAGAGAGTGACTACACAGATACAAGGCTAAGCTAAAACCAGAGAGTCACTGCTCAGTGGAGGAACCTTACACGGGAGACCTTATTCTCTGGGAAGCAGCAGAAGATAAAGGCCATGGGATGAGTGGCTGCTTTAAAACCCACGTTCAAGTCCGCACAGGGCTAATTACAGCATGCCATCACATTTGAGAGGGTTTAGTTAATCAAGGGGGGCTCTCTTTTTCCTCCTATAGTCGAGGAATAACACACTTAAACCATTTAATGCCGCCAGGATTGCGTCTTGTTTAATTCACAGCAGTTTTACATAAGTGGGGTAAATTTAAGCCACTATGACATTAGTTTTAAACAGATCTAATTGAGGAAGGGATCATGGGGAAAGAGGCTACACCTGAAGATTGCAGAGAATTTGCCACATGGAAAAAAGAAGTGTGGATAGAACATCATTTGGGTCTTAGGAGGCAATGAGAGACTTAGAAACTGTAAGCTTAGATAGCAAAGTAATATTAAAAAAATCTGACTGCTAAGGCTTGTGTGTGACAAGGAACAGATTACCAGTGGCCACAAAAAGTAGTATTTGAGGTTTGGGATTGCTACGTCGTGTTGACTTTATTCATAAACATGGAAAAGAGATTTGAGCCCCGGTTCCTCATTTGGTTTTATCAAAAACAAAGTGAGTATCAAAATAGCTGTGACAAGGTTCTTTGAAGATTTTCAGAAGTTGTACTTTTCTTTTTGCCTTAACAATTATGTACAGCAACCATCTATTTCATAGCTGCTGGGTTATTAGAGGACCATGCATTGTACTTTGAAGTTTCAGTAAGGATAAATTACAAAGTAGACAAAGGGTAAAACAACTGAGACTTGCTGGTAATTGCAATTTCTGAACAATTGCGCCGTTCAACTTTTACCGAAGAACAAAAGGAAAGCGTTATTGATACGATTACTGGGGCATAGCCTACCTGGAACATGAAAGATTAATTTTTTTTCTTGAATAATGTAATCCCACGAGGCACATCAGTTTAGAAGTGTGAAGAAATAATTCTAAACAAATTTCCCTTTGAAAGGAGAAAGAGGAGGCAGACATTCAAAGCAATGGTTCTTCATTAAAAAGTCAAATTTATGGCATCCGTGTGCCAGTAGGAGTGGGGACACCTGGGGTAGCGAAAGCCACGCGACCGGAGGGTAGGAAGAGGTGGGTGTGGGTGGAAGCGTCAGGGGGGAGCGAGGTGGGACAAGTCTGTCATCTTCACACTGTAACCTGAAGCAGACCACAAATTAGCTCCTGTGATGGCAAGGTGTGACTGAAATGAAACAAACATACAAAGAGGCAATCTAATTGAATTGGAGTTCAAAGAAGACTGGAGCGCATTTGGCGACGCTAAGGCGCTTTATAGTGCTGGACCTCCGAGCAGTAGCAGGTGCTGCTGAGTGTTCTGAGCTTCTGCGCTGGCTCAATCGAGAGTGCTTCGCTCTCCAGTGCATTGGTGTACCACAGCACACCTTCACAGCACTATCACAGAGGGAGAGCCAGTGTTGCCCATGCCATCTTCCTCTCAGATCAAACCACTGCTCTTGGGTGGATTGCTGGGATCAAATATCAAACTAGATGGCTTCAACTTAAGGCAGCGATGCAGGAGAAATTCTCAAACAGATAGAAGCTCTGCCAGGTTTGATTTGAACATGATGAAGAATTTTTTTAGATGTAATTGGCAGGAGTTCATCATTTTTTAATACCAATTTGGCTAAACATATTGTCTCATAATAGGTAATAATAGGAAACACTGTGATACAGTGCTTGTGGAAACTTCCAGACTTTCCTCACCTTTGTTGCAGAAGTACTCCATGTCTTCACAGCTCATGTTCTCAGTCTCAAACTCGGCCGGGAAGTTCTCCTCCACTGAGAACTCATCTTTGGCCAAGAGCTCGTTTTCCTCAGAGATACATTCTTCCTCTTCCTCCTCCAGGCCATCCTCCAGAGGACCTGAGGAAATGCACACACATTCATACACAGACACAGGCATACATACACAGGGAGATGTTCAGCAGTTTCATCACATCCTTCAGGCTTAAAAAAAAATAAAGATCTCTGTCTCTATGAGAGACAATGCTACAAACTCAGATGCAGTTCTGAACAAAGCAGTGTCTACACTCTCTATTAATGTTCATCTTTGCAGCTGTGGCACAGATAAAGTCATGTCAACTAACAACAACATTTTAAAAAGTCCTTCCATTATATTTTTTAGAAAAAGCCCTCTGTGATTGTGTGTTTCTGAAAAACAAGTTGACACGCAGCCAGGGTGAGAGTCGATGTTAATCCTGCTACCTGCAAAACAAAACCTCACACAGAGGAAAAGGAGGGCAAGAAAAAGAAAGCAAGATCCTTTCCAGACTTTTCATACAGACATCAGCATGGGAGGAGGGAAGAAAAATACTTTTATTAATTTGTTAGCCTTATCACAGGGTACAATGTTGATTTTCCATTTACATTCCATGCCTCCGGGTAATACACCAGTGCAATCTTAAAGGAGACACTTTTCCGTGTGATTAATTTTCCCCCCTGTGCAATATTATTTCTTTAAATCTAAATGATTTCAGAGTTTTGCTTGTAGCTGTACATCTCTTTTGGTATTTGCATATTACCATTTTTGCTTCAATCAAGGGTGCTGATGGAATTACTGTACAGCTACCTGAATTGTATTAGTTCTGAAAAACATCTCACCCAGCATTTGAATGTTATTAAGATAATGTGCATCTCGCACACCCCTCTGTCTCACCAAAACATGTCTGCAATATCTCCACAGAAATTAACATAGCAAAGAAATGGCGAAACACTTTACGTTCAGGCTTAGTCTCTCCAGGAAAATAAAGCTCAAGACATAAGCAGGAACCCTGCATCAATTTCAAGACAAAAAAAATCCCTCTAAAACTTTATCTAAAGCGAATAATCATATAAAAAACGATGCTTTCCTTGTCAGTTACATAGTGATGCTGTGTCTGTTTCAGCCTGTCACACTTGAGCTATGCTGCAGCCTCTTCTGCATCATTCTGGAGCTCAAACAGAGCACACTTATATCCTCTCCACACCTTTCAGTCTGTTTGTTCTTTTGTAGCAGAAGCGAACCCCTCAGCTTTAATAACGCAATAATTTCAGCTCAGAAAGTGGGGCTGGTGTGCTTCTCCTGTTTCTCTTTCTTCCCACACAGAGCCTCATAAAAGACCCCCCCGATGTCCACAAACTGCTTGCTCTTTTCATTAGTCTTATAAATTACTCCTTTGTAGAAGGCAACATCTGCAGGAGCCCAGGACATGAAAAGAATTAGCACACAGATCTCTAATAGACACCACAGAGGCCGAGTGCTGCTTTTAAATTAGGATACAGTTTTATGATCTTATCTGATGCCTTCTGCTGATTCGCAGAGGAGTGAAGTGAGGCGTGAAGTGACTCGATGAGTCTACCATCGCTTAAGATGATACTGAGAGATAAATATCGCAGTATCAAGGGGAGACTGTATGACTGGCGTTAAAAGCTCCTGCCAAGGCAAATGAAGACAGTGTGAAAGAAAGCGGGGAAATACATTTCTATACACACCGTCTGCACACATTCCATTACACAGCTGAATGAGAACCGCGTGTACAACTAAATGATTCTTCCTCTGTTGCTAGCAAATACAGCAGCACTATTGCACCACAGAAAATAGACCTACAGTGTTGTGTGATAATAAGGGGTAAAGGGAGATTTAAGATAAACTTCATGGTCAATAAGACACAAAGATTAGGTAGATAAGATGAGATAGAATTGAGGTTTAATAGACTCAGAATAAGGGCATCTCACTTCCCCACTCTAACAGATAGTAACTAAATGGAGCATTTTCAAACTGATAGAGATACCGTGGGCCTTACTGAATATGGAAAAATGAAATATTCCAGCCAGTCAGAGACATTAAAGGATGCCTGATGGCTACTTCTTGAGGACCACGTAGATTACTAAAGTTTGTTCACATTCTCACATGTTTAGTTTATTATACAGTATTCATTGCATGGAGAGACCTGAAATTATTTCAGAGACAGCAATGATAAGAATAATGACTTTCTAAACGACTAGCACCACACTCCTAACTCATTTTCTGATAGTGGCGTTCCTGCTATATTTAGTTGTGTACTGTTTAAAATCCTGTCACATTCACTGTGTGACCCACGCTTGTCGGTGCATTTCTATAGGGTCTGCTGACGAACTGGGCCAGAGGAATGTCTGCAGATTCTGCCTCTTATCAAGCCTCCTCTGGAGTTCAGATGGCCAACGACACCGCGGAGAGAGCGTCTGCATTTGACTTCGCCGCAGAACACAACACAGCGTGTTTCCAGTGGGGCGCTCATTATAACGGACACATAAATCGGGTTTGAAGTTTGAAGTACAGATCCAAGGATCCAAGAATACATATTTTTGAAAACGCCAAAAAATTTGTGCCGTACTGATTAGCCAACCAACTCCATTTTAGCAAGTGACTCATCAAAACAATACCATTTATGCAAAGAAAAAGGTCAAATGTTTATGGCAGTCAGCCTCTCAAATGTCACAATTTCCAGTTTTATATTCACTTCAGTTGAATTGGGGTTTTGGACATTTGATTAGATAATATATGCAATTTAAATATGTTGCCATGTCTTCTCAAGGCTTTAGATGAGCATTTCTCACAAACCGTCACTGAACAGGTTGTCTATACAGGTATAAGCTGGAGGGGTCAAGAAGACTTTGGTACATTTCAGAGGGGACACAGTCCAGACCCTTTAGAAAAGACTCGACCAAATAATTAATAAGTTTGGCATGAAAAATAATCCTCATAATAATTAGTAACTGCTGTCCAACAATACTTATCTATAACCTTAAGTGTGACAGCTCTGCAGTTCAGTCTTTCCAGTGCTAATTCATCGGTTTTGCTCTCTAGAGAGAGGCTTGCTTTACCCAAATTATCCTCAAAGAAAGACTGATAGATGTTATAGGAACTGCACTCTTTCTAAACTTACTCTCAATCAGTGTTAGTGTCCAGGTCCCTGCACCCCGGTAGCCCTGTCATCCACACCCTCCACCCTCAGTTGTATCATCCACATTCATCAAACTCTTCCTCTGTCGACAACAGAGAGAAGTCTCAGCCCTGCTCAAACAGTCATGCAGCAGGAGCAGCCAATGCTAATAGAGACATTGGTAGCTGAATGCAGGCTTGA
Source organism: Odontesthes bonariensis (assembly GCF_027942865.1). NCBI lineage: Eukaryota > Metazoa > Chordata > Actinopteri > Atheriniformes > Atherinopsidae > Odontesthes > Odontesthes bonariensis. Next base: position 9,553,034 of record NC_134510.1, read on the forward strand.
TCACAGTGGCTCTTTTGTTCATGGCATGGCCTCTGTCTGATAGGGATCGGCCATACGGACTGGAGCTCCAGAGAGGGATATGGTAATGCCCCCACTGAGTCTATAAAATGGGGCGATACTCTGAGACCATATGATGGACAGAGGATTAATGAGTCACGGAAGAAGAAGGGGAGCAGGGAAGAAAGGAGTGCAGACAGAGGTGTAGGAAAAGGAATATCTTTCAGGAAAATACTCTGCACCATAGTATGTGCCTCAGTGGACTAAAACAGAAAACGAAAAAAAAAAATAAAATAAAAAACACAGATGTGCCAACCTTACCTCAAAAGCTCACACTTAAAAAAAGACGAGCTCTAAGGAAATGTGGAAATATGTGTGTATGTGCAAAACTGTATGAGTGACTGCTAATTTCATGGCATGCTTTTTCAACCGTCCGCAATGTGGGGAGCTTGTGGCCGGGCTGTGATAGCGATACCTCACATTATCAGCAGGCTGTGTGATGTGTGGATCACAAACCCAGCCTCCTCTATAGCACCCTAATTAGAGGTGAGGTAATTGAATCTGACAGAACAAAGCAGCAGATCTCTATAAGCATGGAAATCATTTTTGCACCCACCTATACAGTTTTTATTCCAAAAGGTCCATTGAAAACGTGTCCAAGCTGGCCTGGGGATAAAACGTAGCACCTGAGACTATACATAAATGTATAATGCAGCCCTAAAATCCAACAGGGCCGCACAGCTCAACCCCTGCCAACTCCACTTGTCGTGACTCACCCTTTGAGCCAACACTGATACTGGGCTTTCCTCATTTTTGGGTGGAGACACAAAAACTTTTGCAGGCGGGGCAAAGGGAGAAATATGAACTTTGTGTTGTGTTGCAGGAAGCTCTACGCTCTGAGGCAGGTAGCTTTAGAAAACAAATTCATATGCTGGAGCTGGAGGAAAAACAATAGACAAACATTGAAAGTGAGAGAACCGAGAAAACATTTCCATCTCTTGTAGGAAGGTTGAGAGAGAAGAGAAAGAGAAGGAAGAGAAAGTGTTGAGAGGCAAGTAGTGACTGGGATCCGCACTCTCCTCAGCTCTAATGACCTTTGGGAAGCAGAGGGCTCCCTCAGCCTTGGAGGAGACTTTGTGTATATGTTACAGGGCTCAAGCTTCTAATTTAATCCTTGATCACTGTAATGAAATAGATACCATTTATGCAACTCTTAATAGCTTAATATGCTACAAGAACCCTCAAAGGAATGTTTAATTCCAAATATCTTTTTTCACACGGCATAAATGCTACAAAAAAAGAGCCTTTTTCCAAGTTGTACATTCTGTGATCAAAATAAATGTGGAGCTAATGCTGTAACACAAGTCAAAAGTAAATTACCATTTTTTATATTGTCTGTGAATCGCTGCTTGTGTGTAAATGTGTGTTTGTGTGTGTGCTGGGAGGAGCATGGAGCAGCTTGACTGGAGACTGATGTGTTCTCAGAGCTGCAGTCTGTGACCAAGAATAAGCAATGGTATTGTTTAACTTGATTTTCCGGTTGCTAAGCAATGTAATTCTCTTGATTAGAAATGGCTGCCTTCCTAAATTCGGGCACTTACAATCAACAGTCAACAAACTGCTTCAAAACTCAGCACCGATGCTCATCTGGAAACTGTAGTGAAAAGGCAGGGGAGGGGGTTGAATAAATGTGTTCACATACTTGTTAAGACAACACACACCCTTCCCTGAGGCTGCAGCGCAATAGATGACACAACATTTTAAAGCAACATGATGAAATCATGCATTTGGCCCACTGAATTTACATTCATTTGTAACTCAGCTTTGTGTGCCATGACTGAGACGCTCCCATTGGATGAAAAGTATCAATGTGTATACATTCATCTTGACAGCCTGTAAAACTCCACATGCAGGAAATGACTGTTTCTAATTGAGACAAGTTTTTTCCGCTCAGATTTCTCAAAAATACTGTCAACATAATTCTAGTCGAGTGTCTTATTCCAATCAGACCCAACTTTGGATGTCAGCATGTTTGCAGAGTTGCTAAGTTCTGTGTTGTTGCGCCCGGCGTTTCTGTCTGGACTGTTGAAGGGGAATAACATGCTCTTACTTCTTTATCCAATGAATTTGAATTGGAATGGCATGAAAACATGCTGGCATTTGACTATGCCATTAAAATGCTGGAGGCACCTCTGAGCATGCCCGAGGGCTTCAGCAGATGCCAGCCAGTCTCTCTGTGGAGTTAGCTGGGTCCTGCTTCACTCCACTGACTTTTCTCGCCTCTCCAGAGTTTGCAGAAAGATACAAACATTTCCAAGTGGACACTGGTACGACGTCAAGTCCATTAAAGTCACAAAGCTTGTCCTCCAAGTAATATAGGCTTAGTTAATGCATGTGTTGCTGTGTGACATTTGCTTTGTGGGTGCGATGACGGGATTAAAATGCTGTTAAAATGGACGGCACGCCATCCTGTTGCACACTTCTTCTCTTCTGGCTGAGTGATTTATTTGTGTCATTCTGTTACTTATAAGGAAATATAAGTTAACCATTTGCCTGTACACTGGAGGTGACAGCTGAAACAAAGCAGGTAAAATATGTGTGGTCTTAATTACTGGTTTATAAGCGAGCTTTTCACTACAACGTTCACTTTTAATGAAGCCATTGAGTGAGGCTCCTCCAGGGAGCTATCATGGTTAAGTGGGGGCATCCATCTTCAGCCACTGGCTCGTTTGCAGATGAGTGGAGGCTCTGTCTACAGCACGCTCACCTCATATTGGCTCACTTTATCTCCACTAAGTAAAGTCTGTTGGAAGGTGCTAACAGTGGCAAGAAAAGACTTTTCTCTAGTAGCTCTGATGAGGCTTGTGAAGTTTTTACATTCTGCAGAGGCACCAAGCACTTAACTGTGTCTTAAGTGCTTATTACGATGCTGCAGTTTAACCTAAAAAGCACAATATTCATCACATTCACTGGCCTGTAAGCCTGTCGGGACTGAAATCATAGTATCGGAAATGCTAAAATTGCTCCAGCAACAATTAGCTTTTAGTCAAGAATAATTGCAAAGAATTTAAAGGGGAGCCTTTTGAACAAGAAAACTGATTACTGTATCAAATAATGTAGATAAAACAATATTTCTCCATCAAGGAATTTCTATGAAATGGATATATCTAAGATGTCAGTTTCATTCCAGTACCACAAGGGATGGGTGAGTGGGGGGGTTCCTTTAGCAATAAATTCTTCATTAATTCAATTCTAATTTGCCTCTGGTTCCTATTTCTACTATTGATAGTTCCACTTCTTAATACCACGGATAAGGAGGAGAAAATCATTGCAATAATTCAGTGGAGACTGTGAGCAGCAGATAGGATCTAAATATTACCAATGCCAAAAGAAGTGTGAAGTCTGATGAACATTTCAAAAGAACAATTCTTTATGGATCAGCTAAATCTTTTCCACTTTTTAATTAAAAGTAAAGAAAATAGAAGTTAATTATCCTGTAAAGATTAGCTGGTGGGCATCTTTCTGTAAATTAGTTCTAATTAAAAGGAAATTGTCAAATGACATTCAAAGCACTGTCCTTTAAAACACAGACTGAGATGGGCTTTTTCTCCCCCTCCTCCAGCCTCCCCCCTGCCTCCCTTACTCTGCCTCCCCTCTAATTCTTGATCTGGCCATGTGAAGCTTCTTGCTGGACGATTAGGATTCTGCAAGTGCGCACACACACACACGCACATGCACACACACACACACACACACACACACACACACACACACACACACACACACACACGCACACACCCTGGATAGCAGGCCTCCAGTATATGGAGAAATACTGCTGCATCAATGAACACTTAGTGGTTGCTGGAGATAAATACTCCTCATTGATAAATGATGGTTCTGACTGTCTTGGAATCACACTTAAACTGTCCCACTGCATGGGGCAGAAATGGGATTCTTGCAGTTTGATTGATCAAATGAACAGCTATGTTAAGTTTTCTGTTAATCTCGGAGATGGATCATGACCTAACAGCTACCGATTTTGTGTGATTTCATACTTTCATTGTCTGAATAAATTTTTCTAATAAACAAAGACTGTTTGACTAAAAAGAAAGCCACCACAGACTTGGTAACATTAAGTGAATGCAAAAGATTAGATCTATTAGTATTCCTTTGGATGTGTAATCTTTATAGCTGCAGTGAACACTGATTTCTTTGGTTATTGTGTCAACTAGCTGATTGATTTTTGATCCATAAAACCTTTTTTAAAAGAAACGCCCATCCCAACAAGTTCAACATGAAACCTAGGCATGGTCTGTTTTGTGAAACCAACAGTCCAAACCTAAAATATGCTTAACATGATATTATACAAGACAGGCAAAGACATCAAATGCTCTACTTTGAAATTTCTTTTTCCCAGTTTTGATTCTCAAAGAAGATGCATTGATTTTCTGTTGATCTATACCACTGATACTCCTGTAAACATTCATGGGTCAAACTCCAGTTTGCATGATTCTTCTCTGCTACCAAAATAAAATATCACAAACATGTGAACAGACACTATAGCTAACCAAACCTCCGCTATCTTCACTTCACAAATAAATGATGAATCAGTTTCCTGGGGTAAGTATGTACTGTAGCTTTCATCCAATTTCATGTGGATTTCATCATTCGTTGTCTGGGCTGTGCTGTTGCTTCCATCCACTCCCATTGTGTCAAACCAGATTCCAGCAGCACACCCTGACAGCAGAGGGAAGAAAACAGGTCTGAAGCCCCTCCATCTGCTGTAGCTAATGATGATGCTCTCCCTGGCCTGGAGCAGAACTGTGTGAGGGAGATTTACACCCATAATACCCCTGAGGCGCTGGAGCTCCGTGGTGCTCCAAAAACACCGTCACTCCATCACTTTCTATATGATAGCTGGCAGAGCAGGTAACAATGGACCAGCAACAATGTCTTTTTGTATTACTGACAAGTGCCTTATTTGGTTGACATAACCTGCTTCTGTGTGCGAGGGGTGGCACTGAACACATGGGAAAATGGATGACAGCTACACCACTGACATTGTGCTTTTGCAACAATCACACCAGACTATGTTTTTCAAAAAATACCAAGCTGGGTGTGTGATAGGAGGCAAGCGTGAGCAGCAGTGACTGCAGTAGAGGTGGCTGTCTGTGGTTACTCTATTATCAATGTTTATAAGTTGTAATTGCTCCTCAGTCTGGGAGCTTTAGACCCGCTGTAAAGCTCTGTGTGGGACTAGCCTTGACATCTATCTCCTAAAACAAGTGAGTTAAATGGTGAGAGGCAGACAGAACGACTGTGTGCAAGCCTGTGTGTGTGTGTGTGTGTGTCAGAGACTGAGGCAAGGGGAGATGTAGAGAGCTCCTCAGGGATTGAGTGTTCACACACAGTAAATGGAAGTGGCACAGCTCTGACCTTTGAGCCGCAGCATACGAGTAAAGTGAAGGCACTGTCAAAATATTGCTTCAGAAATGACAATCCACCTCGCCAGTCCCAAGTCTTGACATGGCAGGCAAGTGGAGAGCCGTAACCTGCTGATCCCGACATTACAAATGAGGGGATTATCATGACAACAAAATGCAGCTCGACACACTGCATACCCTAAAGATATTCTGGCACTGCCCTTTATCATCAGCAAAGTCTCACACAGATAGCCAGAGATGACACTGAGAGCATGGGCCCAAAATCGAGAGCAATACAAGTCGTCACGTGTCAAGATCTCAAAAAAAATTCTGTTTCACCGAACAAGTTCCTTCTCCTAACAGTATCAACTTTACTGTTATGATATTACACTTTCAATTTCTTAACTTTGGGATTTGGCAGTAGAAAAGCCTATTCGCGTCTTCATTTACACCCATGTAATACTCAAGTCCACAGAGAATAACTCATTCGTAAAGAATACCAAAATATCACAAGCAAATTACTAGTTCTCTGAGAGGAAGCTTGGGAGGAACAAAGACAGGCAGCCATAATTATATCTTGGCGTGTATAGCATGTCAATGGGCCACCTTCGTTCTGGAGGGCATTCCCCTGGGCCCCTCAGGCATCAAAATGATGTCCAAATTATTTTGTGCTCTATTGCAACATGGGGCGATTATCATATCTACTGGTGGTGCATTATGACAACATTGATGTTTACACCTGTCTCTGTTAGAAGGCAACGTTTGCACTCTGTAATTTAGCAAATGTACAGTATGCATATGAGCTTGTTGGCAGGGATTTAAATTAGGTCAGAAATGGAATACATCAATAGCAACCCATATGTGCATCTTTCTTTTTCTTTTTTCTCCCTCCCCTCCCCTGCCTTCTTTGCTCAGAAGCTTGGCGATGAAGCAGCTTGACGACTGCAGAAGTGTGATATGTGCAAATCACATTTGCAGATGAGCTTGAAACTCCCTTTTAATATTCAGATATCAGACATCCCGCACTGAGAAGCCCGCTAAGACGCGATCCGGGGGAGAGAAGCAAGATCCGCGTCATTAAGGGAATCGTTAGAGGCTCGGTTTACATTTTACATATTTCACAAAAATGTACAACCAAGTAAAAACATCACCAGTTATCTGTGATAACAATGCAAATTTTTGTCAGAGAGCATATGAAGATTCTGTCAAAATCCAAAGTCGCTCAGGTCTTTCTTTTCTTTTTTTCTATTTTTCTCCTTCTCTGGCTTAACACCCTCAGCTTATTGGCGCTTTGATTTCTTTCATATTTTTTCCCTGAGAAGTCACACACAGGCTTGTGGAGTCAAAGAGGCTGAAAGGTATGTTTGCCACGAGGCACGGGAACACGTGTCCCCATAGCTTGCCAATAGCTCATCAAACACAAAGGCCTGTGGATGGATGCTAGCCCGGGTGGCATTTAGGATGTCTAAACAGCAACCGCTCTGCCTCACAAACTACCACTGACTCCTATTCGATTGCTTCAGTCAGATTCACAAAGAATATCTTTGTTTCCTGACCATTTTCTACAGAAAAAATGCACCTCGATGACAACGCACCACAACAGGAATGCAATTTTTTTCCTCCTACCTGCCCCTTTGTGGCGTGCATTGGAACCCGACCAATAATGTAGTTCCTTTACAGCCTCAACTTTCTGACAGAATGTGGCCCCTGCAATTTCCCCCAACCTCCTTCATTTCCCCATGTCTTAGCCCTGTGCCAAATTTGTCCCTGTGCCATTTTAATTACAGCCAAGGCAATCTTTATGGTGGTATTCTGCGAGAACACCAATCTGCAAAAAAGGTGATAAGTAGAACCGCCACCCAGCTTTGGTATCAGTAATAAACAGACACTTAATTGAATAATTTGACCTAAGAGGCTGATCCTGGGAAATAGCAGGCTGGAAAAATTATTTAGAATATTGAAGACAGTTCAGTGTTTTGCATGATGCCTGCAGTGGAGAACACACAGTGGATTTGGCTGGTTGCCCGCCAACTCGCCAATGTGGGCCATGGTGAGTCTTTACGGAACAGATAAGTGAGCCTTTGGTATCCTGCAAGCACTCAGATGTATGTGTGTATGTGTTGGAAGTGTTGGGGCGGGGGCATGTAGTAGAGTTGACACATGTATGCATGAGTCTGTGTGCAGGCGTGTGGGTGCATGTGTCCGATATGCGTGTGGGGGTGTGTGTGAAGTGTGCCCACTCGAGGTCTGTCTCCAGCTAAAGCAGCCACACGGGCACATCCCCATGTGTGTTTCTACCCCAAACACACAGGCACACATGAAGACACACATAAAGACACACACACACACACACACACACACACACACACAGCAGCGTTCTGCAGAGCCTTAGAGACAATGACTTGCGGCACCTTCCTGTTTAAGGATAGCTGTCAGAGGATGATGGCTCCGATTCAACACTGCAGCAGGTTTGCACAGAGCTCCCTGATAAAACGGAAAAAAGCAAAAGCCTCCAGTCTCCCTCACTGTGTCTCTCCCCCTCTCTCTGTGTGTGTCTCTGTCTTTCTCTCCCTCTCTCCATCCCTCTCCCTCCACAGTTCAACACTGATTTGACTGCTAGCATAATTTTGCAGAAGAGACTATTTGCAGATGCAGCAGAGTTATCAATCCGAACAGACACACAATCCGGGTCCAATGTCACTTCTCCTCATTATGTTAATGGTTAATACATGCAAATGAAAACATTCCGGCAATTTGATTTCTTTGAAGATAGTTTGCATATTGTCTTAGCCATAATGATGGTACACTTTCTCCCCAGCTTCGATTTATGCAAGGCTAGTTAGTTCATTTTTATCAGCTTTGAGTTCATTTCTAGGGCTACTGGAATGTGATTTCCCCTTCCCCTCACTATTTAGCTAATTAGGATTCAGGTACCATAAGCAGATTTTTCACGCTATTGGTGTTTTTCTTAATTAAGAAACAAATGAATTCTCCCCAGCAAAATAGATGGAACAACGGGATAGGGTGCCAGGGGCCAGATGCAGCGCTTCTTAATTAGAAGTCACTCCATTGTCTGAGGTTTTTTAATGAAGCCCCAATCTAAATGGATATCAAAAAAGCTTCCAGTGAAGAAAAAAAAAAACACTCACACACATCCACACCGGCCATTTAAAATAATAAGGAAATAAAGATAATGAAAGACAAAAGATATATACTAGCAACCCCGGCTCACACCTCCAGTTTAGTGCATTCGGTGCTCCCGTCACCTCTGGATGAGCCCTATTAAAACGTCTCAATCCCTCGCCGGCCGCTGCCTGCCTACAGCCATGTCTAAAGTTCTGCCAACAGTGGAACACTCTCTTTTTAACTTCTCATCAAAGGTGGACGTTTCATGACCCCGTGGATTGTTATGAACTATTTCTGAAAACTGTTGCAGCTGTCAACTTTCAGTTTGCTGGTTTGTGAAATCAGTGGCGGCTAGCTCAGCCCGTGCTTATCATATCAGTGCCATTCATGATGGGCTATGTTTTGTACAGGGAGGGCAAACGCAAAATTTCCAATTAGCTGGAACAAATTGTCACCTGAACACATTAGGGAAGATAGAAATAGTGGTGTGCAATTAGATTTGAGCACCTGGGATGCATAAATGATTGAAAATCAGCATTGGTACAATAAATTATAAAGGAACAAAGTTTTCATTTTGAATATAATCTCAGTCAGCCACAGTGAAGCCACTGCACTGGTGATGATAACATCGTGGCTGTTTTTGACTGAAATAAAACCCGACGCATGCCCATATGTGCTGCCAACCCCATCAGTTCTTCTTCAGACAGCATGGCTTAGGAGCTCCCAGAGGATGGGCCAGTGCCCACTGATACGGGCCCAGCTACCATCTTGTCCAGGCCAAGCATCCCTACACCCAGGGGCTGTGCCATCAATGCCATGACTTGTGCCAGACTGGATCCCACCCAGCAATCCATTTCAAAGGCTTTTTTATGGATCAGGTATGCAGTGTGATTTTCCTTTCCCTTTGTAATGTGCCGTGTCAAAGGCGAGCTAGGCCGACTTTAAAGCCATATACTAGTTTTTGCTGCCTTTCATTTGGGAAGGAGACATAATTGATTTCTGACTTTCCAAATGTCAAGTTGGAAGAGATTATAAAAAAGGGCAAAGTCCTAAAAATCAATCAGCAGTATGGATGCGTTGATCTGTATAGTGTTCAGTGTTTTGTGATTCTTATTTACAGTAGAAGCTATCTATCAGTACTTACATAAGTAGCAACATCATCTAAAGAAGTCCCAGGGGAATTTGACATTCAGGCAGCTATAGGTTATGAATATGAATATGCCCAAAAAAAATCATCACTTTATTAATTACTAATGTAGAATGCTGGAACAGCTTACTGATTGATTACTCTGGTTTCATGGAGTAAAAAACTCACTCTTTAAAAATAAGTAACTCTCTTAGTGTTCACATTTTTAAACACTTATTTATCTACAAATTACCATAATCCTCTGGATGTTCACTCGTGTGCTCTCTGTCATTTAGAGCATTACTTGTTTATTTATATCTGTGAATGAGATTAGAGGAGAAGATTACTTAGCGCAGACGTATGAATAGCGATCAAAGACTGCAGGATAATGTAAGTCTTTCGGTGATTGCTCAGCTTTTTTCGAATCTACCGGTGGTGTATTAGAACAATGCATGAGGCTGTGCTCCATACAGTGTGACAACAATAACACAAAATCCTCGGGGAATGAACTGCATGTAAACACTCCAGATCAGCACACAGCACATTGACACAAAGTGTCCTCTAATGCAGCAAAAATGAGCTTTGATCCTGATAGGGACACCGCAAAGTAGCGATCAGCTCAGTGAAATGACATCACTTGTCGGACATACATGCAAGTTATGACACCCTCGGTTCTGTATCTATGTATGGAAAAAGAGTTTTACAGGAGAGGGAAGACACTTTCCAGAGGCTCAATAGGGGAACATCATTCATGAATAAACAAGCAACATTACGGCTCCTCTGATTACGCTAAAAGAAAATCCGCACAAAAACAAGAGCTGTTTTCATTATGACAGGTGAAAAGTATTTTTTTAGTCCACCAATGCGAAACAGGTTTGGAGAAAGCACAAGTTCCTCCACTTATCAGTGGCAGGACAGCAAGCCCGTCACTCGTGTACACAAAACAAAACAGAAAAAAAGAATAGGAAAGACAAAGCAAAAAAATGACAATTCAATCTTTAAAAAAAAGATTCAAACATGCGTTTGGCTGCAGCTAACGGCATCAACCTGGAGTTTTGACAAAGAAACTTTACAAGAAGAATTTATTTGCAGCTGCAAATGAAGGGACGGATCTCAGAACCAGTTGGCTAATTATTTATCCTGCAGGTTTTATGGCTCTCATTAATTTCCCTCCCCTCTCTCTTTACCTTCCATTGAAAGTCTGAAGTCAACCTGCATCTGGTGCTGATAACGGCGGGGTCTCAGCAGCCTTGCAGCCTCCCCTCTAACCCACCCACACACACCTCCACCAGGGAAACGGAGCAGCTTTTGCACACACACTCACTGGATAATGCCATAAGAAACAACATTTTATGCTGCAAATCCACAAAGATGTACTCACACAAGCAGGAAAGCATGCTGTACACTATTCGGAAATAGGTTGAACTTCACCTCTTGCATTACAAGGAAAAAGGGAGATATCCAAAGCTGGCAATGGATGCTTAGTCAAATGCTTAGCCTTCCCATTGACCAAGACTAAATATTTTGGCCATTTAAGAACAACATTTTAATAAATATTTGTATAATAGCAAAGGTCTTTGACAATATTAAAAACTTTGAGAGGTTTAACCTAATTTCGTAAAAATAATAATTTTTTGCTCTTAAGCACTGACATCAAACACTTATTCACACCTGTTAATGAAACAAAAGGGAGAAAAATGACACTAACTGGTATCTAGTTTAATGAACTGCATTTATTTTTCTGGCTCTAGTCACACCTTTCCCCTGAGCCACTGTCTTCCTCACCCTCTGTCACTTATTTTTTTCTTTTACTAAGATTGGCCAATCCTTAGTTCTTTGGTGAGATCACACCCCAGCAGGTCTGAACTGAGGCTATCTGCCACTCCTTTAATGGCCCAGTCTGGCTTCTCGCACCCTCCAGCATCCCCACTGCCCACCAGAAGCTGTCCATAACATTCACCCCGCAACAACAATGAGGAGCAATCCCTTCATATGCAAGGGCCTTGTCGTCAACTCACGAATGAACCAATCACCCAATTTGAGCCATTTCTTCCAAGAAGTGAACTGATAGAGACTGCACACTGGTCACACTTTCAAAAGCAACAGAGAGACACAGTAGGCAAGAATTGCTGAAAAGCAAATATTGTGGACTTCAAACAGCACTCAGATGGCACAGACTACCTAGGCGGTAAAGAAGCACATCGCAAGAGAAAGAGCCTAAAGAACTGTTGGTGATTCCTTTCAAGTTTGTCTTTACAGGGAACCCAGATTATTCATTTCTCTTCTACTATGCAAAGAAAAGTAAACATGCACTCTCTGCAGGCTCATGAAATTGAACAGTTCTGTGCATAGTGGCCAGTCCCTTCTTTCTTTGTTTTAGAATCAGATGCGTCAGCTCGACTGAAGCTTTGGAATATTTCAATTTTTTTTTTTTTAAACGAGGCTTTGAAACATCAACTTTAATTTGATTCATGACACACATTTCATACTAAATCTGTCACCGTTCATGTTCCATTTCCCTAAACTTTAGTTTGAAGTATTCAAACTAAACTTTTTTTAAGCAAACAGTTCAATAAACACACGCAGGTCGGTGAATCACTGCACAAACACATAAAATTCAGTGGGGGAGCAAACTTATCCCAGCTCACTTCTGTTTCAGTCTCCACAATGCCCTGGTGATGCTCTCTTGCAGTCTTATTGGACTATCAGTGCTCAGGGGGTTATGGGCCTGGCCAGTCAAGATAAAAGAAACCCTGATGAAATGAACCATGTGAGAGCAAAGAGGACTGCTCTCTACTGATGGAAGAAACCCAGTCACTCTGAAAGGTGAGACTGCAGCAGTGTGGTATTGACCCGAGTGACCTAGCTCACTGCTTGAACTCTACCACTGTCTGTAACACTCCTGTCTAAAAAGTGGAATGGACAGCCGCTTTCTGATGATGCTGGTCTTTAGCAGCCAAAACTAATGGTTATTGTTACAACAGTTTGAGCGATTTTTGACATTTAGCAATTCATCTATTCGCACATTTGGACCATAACAAGGATCGCACATTTTAGATATTGTAAACAAAGTCTTTCTTTGCCAAAAATAAGTTAAGATTAATAAATATGATGCATTTTGTTTCTAGAACAATTTGCTATGCCAATGCAACCAAGTGATCCAGATTGGCAGGTCTGATGGAGGCTTATATAGGACCGCCTCTCGTTCTATTAGAATACCAGTATACAACATAATACTTAGAAATATTCTTTTGCATAGCGACTTATCAATATGTTCTATTTGTGTAGTTTTTCCTTTGTGTGTGCAGGACTTTACCACTAATCCAGTATCATCCTTGTTAAATTAACGTATATTTAACTCAAACCTAATTTTTCATTTGTCCTCTTTTTATGAGCACAAGAAAACGAAATTCTCTATGAGCAGAGCTGGAATCATACATATTTTACGTGAGAGATTTCCGCATTTGTTTATTTTGTACGTGTTGCAAAATTTTAGAATGACTTTTCTTTGCCCTTTAATTGTTGCTCACTAAATCGTGCTAGTTTAAGGTTATTGAGGCTTCATCGAGAGAGTTTTAACCCATAAGAGTTTTAAACCATTAGATCTAATACAGCATATCAGTATACCTGTTTCCATTTCAATGGGGTTTCAGCTCTTAATCTGTCAAGTAAAGGATATGAATACCACTTTTATCTTTGCCATAACATCAACAGACCACATCATCAAACAAACCTGGACATCAGGCCATTTATCAGCTTGCTTTAGCTGATATGAATGAATAATTTATTCCCTAATACATATATTTATGAAAGCATTTAGTCTCTCTAATCAGTGCAAAATAACAGCTACCTGTAACACTCCTGTGTGACATATCTTAATATACAGACTCTGACAAAGCTGGGAGCTGACAACAATAAGGACAGTATTCAATATTCCTCACTATTTGACTGAGCCGATGGCACAAATCGTTATTTACCTTCAGATCTGAGTCATGCACTGTATCCCTATCATTGAGCTGGTCAATATACATCACTTCGCCCCCCAAAAGGATTACACCTCTTATCTGAAATTATATTGAATAAAGCATAACAGCTGAAACACAGAGTGGAGTGTTCTTGCTTGGCTTATGCTGTGAAAAAAATAACTCTTTATTGGAATTAAGATCCAAGTCAAGATTACCTGAAGAAACAGCAGCGAGATTTCTGTTCCGGTGCCATGTCCTACAAATTATTCTCAGTTGCCTGGGGACCAGACCACAGTGTGCTGCTCCCCACAAGCCATGGGGGTGTAATAGAATGCCTTTATAAAATATATAGCGACGCCCCAATACCTTCTACAGATCATAGCATGAGGTAGGACATTCGGTGAGCCTGTGTGTGTGAGAGTGAGGCAGAGAGAGGGAAACTAGGTAGTGTGGCATCTGACTTATACAGTCCCGCTGAAATGCCCCACAGTGTCTGTGAGGCAATAGCAAAACTTCCTCCTGGCCCTTTTCTGGTGCTCCACAACTGTAATATCATCAAGGTGCACAAGATGATAGCACTCACTCATTTGTGCAGCCTAATTAGTTGCTTCAACTTCCCTCCCCGCTGCTGTGCCATCTATTTAGGGCTTCTAGCAAAGCAACCATCATTAAATACGGTGGGAAGAAGTTAACTCCACCGACGCCAGTGACTTAAACTTTCCTGAGTGTGGCGAAGAACAGCGGTTCCCTTCTTTTTTCTTCCTCACTCGACAGTCATATTTTCCTTACATGTGAACTAACTCCTATCGTTTATCTCTTTTCAGTTTCAGCGTTTTATTTTTCCCTGACGCACAGCACCCACCCACGTATCCAAGCCCCAGCCCCGCACTGCATGGCTTTTCTTTTGAATTTGATAAAGCCTTTGGTGAGTGTGGTTTGAGCACTTGGGCTGAGGATCTGATGAGAAGTGTGGGGTCTGTCACACACAAATGTTCTAAGTACATTCTAATTAGTTGATGTATGCAGGACCTCATCCACATTGGAGGGGTATCAAAAAGCAATCAACGCCCCATCTCTGATGAGCTCAGAGAGACACAGAGATCCACACTGTCTATGGCAAGATGATAGGTGGCTGGACCTCAACTCGGCTTTCCAAACCACCATAATGCCATGCAATCACAAGACATTATGCACAGATCTGAACCCCAAAGCCACAGGATAGAGGAAAAAAAAATTAGTAAAAGGAATATTGAGTCCATAATTCAAAAGCCTGATTATGATAGCTGCTCTTATGAAATGCTGATGTGGAGAGCCAGCAGTGGGAGAACTGGCCTGTGAGTGCCACGAAATATGGTTATAAATGCAGAGGAGAAACATGTTTAAAAAACTGTCATAATCAAGAGCAATGCAGTGCAGATAGCAGAGAAATCAGCAGAGTCAAGATGACAACTAGTTGCCATGGAAAAGTGAAAAAAAAAAAGTCAGTAGTGAGTGTATGAGAAGAATTTCTGAAAGTGATTCTTCTCAGTGAAGGGAAATCAAATGGAAATACAGCATCAACCGCACAACTCTCCGTTATCAGCATGAAATGGTGAGGAAAAAAAAAAAAAGAATATCCTAGACATACGATCTAGGATTTTGTCACCCATTCATAATCTAATTTGACCAGAGGCCATGCAGCCGATTCGTCTCACTAAAGACCATAGGTGTTTCAGCTGCAGGCTCCAATGGAGAAAGGCATGTGTGTCACACAAAGACCATTGGTTAGCGACGTACCGAAAGGAAGTCTGTATCACCATCTTATCTTCAAAGGACTGGGCAGGGGCTCAGGGGAGCTGTGCCACCGCCTCGCCTCCACACAGACACACACAGAGGGGGGATTTGGACCTGCAAGCAGGAACCAGAGATCTCTCGGCCGGCACCCAGGCCCGGACCCTCCTCCAACTCGCCCGCGGAGAACAGGCAGGGTTCCTGCACACGCGGCACGACATCAGTGAGCTGATCCCCCACCACCACCACCACCACCACCCTCCTCCTCCTCATCATCATCTCTCTCCTTCCCCTCCTCCCTTGCCACCCCCTTTACCGACTGCCTGCCCATTTGCTTCCTGGCCTCAGCTTGACGGAGGGGATGGGATCTGAACTCAACTTAGACACAGAGTTTCCACATTTCACAGATGGCTGGGAGAGGCTTTGCATGAGGTGAGGAAACAGAGAGATGGAAAAGAGAGGGAAAGAGAGACAGGGAGCCTCATCGCCGGCGCCGAAGCGGGGCCGATTTCACACCGCGGTAGAGAGCGCTAAAGCTGGCTGCCGCTAATCCACTCACTGAAGGGAAGGCCTGGAGCTACTCCGCCGCCCGACCGCCATCTCCCTCCACAAAGCCATAAATGGTGCATTATACAACTGGGCTTCAGAGACACTGCTGATATGCTGATAGGTGGCGGACAAAGACCAAAGCTACCACAGGAGTGAAGCTACATCCAGGACTCAGGGCCTTAGTGCAGGAGCAGAACAGCAAACATATATTCAGCCAGGATCTCTCAAACGCTGCACCTGCTGAGGTGTGGGCTGTTAAGGCTTGTGCTGTATATCTGCACTTTTGATGGGGTTAGTTCAACCTTTAGATTCACGCCTCGAGACACAGATGGACACGCACCACAGCTCCTCCTTCTGCTGCACTCCAACAAAATAGCTTTTCTTGTCTTTCTCCCCACTGTGAATTCATATCTGCAAAGTTACCAAAAGTCTCCAAGATGAGTCTTTGAACTTATGAAAGGCAATCATTTTGAATGAAAGGAGACAGGAAATATATAAACATGGGGGAATTTAAATAAATTGCCACAAAGAAAATCACGGAGAGGGCAGTGAATTATGTAACGATAAGACAGCCACCAGCCTAAGCCACAAAATGAGATGTTTTACATGAAACGAACAGCGGTCTAGATTAGAGAGCCATCCTGTTTAGACATGAAGCAATTGGGTTGATATCACATGTAGAGAAAATTTGAAAGATAAGTGGGAACTATGAGAATTGTTGTAATCCAACTGTAACAAAAAGCTGAAGTATATTGGCTTTTCCCCCCAGAAGCGCTGCACGATAAACATCTTTGATGAAAGAAGTTCATTACTTGTGCGCTGTGTAATGTAACATGCTGCATTATGAGTGTATGCCAACCTACAGTGAGGCAGTCTATAATGAAGCCTCGGGCATTTAATGGACATCATTAGGTGAAAACATATAAGAGATAATTATGGTAATTACAAATCCCTTTTATTCGCCATGAGTCTTTGACAAGGAGGTTGTCATATCAACCACTTCAAACAAACAAAGAGTTGTTGTCTCTTCCCCTAAATGATGTCCGGTTCCATTTGGGTGTGAATTGTCTTCGGATTATCCTTTTTATTGTTTGGCTAGTGGCTGTGAATGGAGGCTACATTTCTTTCAGTGAAAACTTGATTAAAACAAGCGATTCACAATGGCAGAATTTGACTTGCATTTGCATAGCCACTTCATTACAAGTAAGACCTTGATCTTGAAAGCAGCCCCATACAAAGCTAATGGACATGTCTGTTATGTCTATTAGAGACGGCCCCTCAGAGGAACCAACGCCTTCTATTTAATATCACATACATCACTATGGGTACCCAAGTCCTCTCTTACTAAATTTAAGCTCCATAGCACTAGATAAAGGAGCCAGGATAAAGACCTGGCAATACAACAGTTTGTTCTGATGGAAAAAAAAAAAAAAAAAACATCTTGCAGAAGTTTATTTTGGTTGAATTTATTCCAAGTGTGACATTTTGCCACGAGAGGTCAACTCCAGAGCAGCCCTTGTGATGCATGATCTAAGTGACAAGAGCAGCCGAAATATTGCATGGAACATCTTTTTAAAGAGACCAAGAGCGAAGGGGGAAATCGTGAAAGACTTGGGTGTTTATTTACAATATGCCTCCAATCATACTTTGTCACCGTTCCATGTTCATCTTTTTCCCAAACCACAGAGAGACACTCGCTGGAGATTCCATTCCTGGCCTCTTTGCTACACAAACTCATAATACGGTGCCGTCTTATCAGATCCTGCTAACAATAACAGATTCACTTTGAGTCGAAGCTGTTGTTTAACTTATTCAATCCCACGGGAAAACTCAGCTCAAACAAGTCAGGAGACATGTGCCAGTCCATGGCAGTTGATGATGTCAACGGGTCCTGCTAGCACCAGAATCCTCTAGCACTTTCAATCATGCCTTGTGAGATTACTGCTATAGGATATTACAGTACAAACTATGACCATGTGTCCTGCTGCCACAAAGCTTAGAAACATATTAGAGTTTGTCAAAGCAAGCTATTGCGAGGGAGAGATAGATACAGAGAGGAGGAGAGAAGCCATTGACCTTTGTGTCCTTCATATTTGCCTAGCTCCCCCTCAACCCCAATCTTAAGAGTGAAATCATCTGATCCAAAACTGACAGTCAACTGGCTTGTGATGGTGGCAAAGCCAGCAGACATCAATCAATCAGATTTTCTCCTCGTCTATCACAGGAGTTTTTTCCCCCTGTTTTGCCCCGGCTTATCATCTGACCCAGTTGTTATCCCGTTTCTGAAGCTTAAAGAAAACTTGATTGTGGTCAAATGTACGTCTCAGACATTCACCAACACATCCCAGACCCAACCAGAAGAAAGAAAGAAAAAAAAACAACATTATCAGTATTTCACCAAAGAAATGAAGAGAGGATGTAATGACTGTTTTTCAAAATGAGCCTCTTAATTCTACACTCTTGCAGGAAATAAAGAGTTTGAGGCTGTTATCTTTGGTTTTCAGGGATGCATGATTGCATGAACCTAAGATAAAAATCCAATCTGATATCAAAAGACAAAAAGGCATTTTAGTTGGCTACAGCACTTGCTCAGTGTCAACAGTTTTTAGTAATTACTAGATAAGCATTCTCTTAAAAACACACACACACACACACACACACACACACACACACACACACACACAAAGAAAATTGGCTAATTCTGAAATAATAGCAGCTGCATTTCTCTTTAGGGTTTTTACTCTGCTTTAAGATAATAAGAAGCAGGACACGTGTACTTTGCATCGTCACTGTCCAGTGTTGTACAATTTCAATCTGAACTGATTCCCACAATTTATTACAAATGGAATCGATCATCGTCAGCCTGCTCCAACTGGAATACCACTCCATTATGGCTATTTCTGTTGCAGCGCTCCCTGCTAATCACACCCAGGCAGATATGGCCTCTGATGACATCACGTGTAAGCTGAGCTGTCAACAGCTTTACCAGCTTTGCAATGGTGCAAATCAAAACACAGCCTCTTTAAAGTATTAACATGTTCGGAAGTTTGTTTTATATTTTCAACATATTTGACACAAACTGTTTATCTGTTTACAAAGCTTTGTCATTAGTGATTTTCCACTGAACCTTTAAGATGTTCATGGCGTTTGTCTGACGGTAAATGCTGATGTACAAATTGAACTGAAAAGCTTGTTACTTAATCCTCAGTTGCCAACTATCCCGGAACTGATGCAGCCTGGTGCATTTCAACCGATTGCAAAGTTCTGCATCGCACTGCAACCCCACCATCACATCCCCAGTAATTCCTGCCAAGCCTGAGATTTAGACTGAACAGCTATTAGGCCGTCACTTTCTGGTGTGCCAGCTACTATCCGGCTCTGGAAAAAACTCCACTAAATTACCCCCTTTCATTATCCTCTTTTATTTCTTAATTTCCTGAAACAATTTCTTCACAATGTCAAGTGAAACTCAAAGCTTGTCCAATAATTTTACTGTATGTGGCTGACAACATAATGTGACAATACCCGCTGTAAGATATGAGTCATGTTTCCAAGCAGCTCTTTTCCTTTCTCTCATCCAAGATTCAGTCAAAACCCTAATAGCAATTTTGACATATTCCATGAAAATGTTTTGATCAACTGTAGCTAATGAAATTGAAAGAAACAAAAATAATCCCAAAAGACGCATAAAGGTTATTTATAAGCCTGAAATGGAAGCCTGTCAGTTTTCCACCCCTGGACATTATTTTTTTGGAAAATGGTAGCGGCGAGTTCTTGCTGCTGGAACGGAGCTGATTCTCTTCTGAGCTATGGAGATGTCAAAGCTTTGCACAAATGTGTTGAACTCAATATCCATATCCATGATACATCAAAACCCCAGCAAAGAACAAAAATAACTGCAATACCTCAGGAGCCACCTCAGAAATCCCCTTAATTGAGCAATATCTTCATTCCTGATCCATGTGCATCACCAAGGTGAAAAGGGACTGAGCAAGTTAAATGAAAGAAGAATTCATGATGTGTGGTGGCCTCTCTTACTCACCCTGGCTATTTCCTCTCTTGGCAGGGGCCAAATAGAGAATGTTAAATGAGGCAATTGTGTCCCGGAGGCAAAAAGAGGGGGAGAAATAAAAAAAAGCAGGCAGTGCCCATGCTCTCTGCTCCAACCCTGAGGAGCATTCTGCAGCATGATGAGGTACATCCAAGCACCCAGGCTTGTCACTGTCCAAATAGCTCACACCAGACCTAACTTCCCTTGAGAACAAGCCACTCCACTCTCTATACAATGTACATACTGAGCACACAGTTAGCAAATCTCTAATGAGGTTTGTTTCTCATTGCACTATGGGAAATAATGCATAAGTACATTAACTTAAATATTTTTCTATGTATGCTGCTGTACACTTACTTGATAAGTTTTCTTCAGGTCATGACATTACTGACGACTGATATAACAGAGGTTAAATTTAGCATCACACATTTATACATAATTGGTTAGTTCAACAAGACATATTGTATAATAACTCTTGGAATCATTTAATGTACAATGCATACTTTTAATTTTCCAACCTTAAGCAGATTTTTTTAATGTTCTGTATTTGTAAAGAGGGGTATTGCTTTTTAAAATATCTTATTTTGTACCACTGCTCACAAGTTTATCTATCTGATTGAATTCTGTGTCTTCTGTAAAATGTCAGAAAATATAAAAAAAAAAAAAGGAACGCATAAGACCCTCTAGTTTGAAACTTCACATCTTGTTGTGAACAAAAGTCAAACTAAAATATGGTGGTTTAAAAGAACAGGAACAGGAGTGAAACTGAAATAATAAAAAGAAATACAATCGATCGTTCCGAGCTCATTTTCTGATGTGCCAAAAATCCATTCTTCAGTAAAACTTTGAATTCTACACAAATCTGCATTATTACAATATCATCATCAAAATAAACAGCTTGTTCCAACAGACTGTATAGTACAGGCTGAGGCCTGTGGGAATGCCAGGATGTAGACTGTGCTCTGTTAACATTCTGTGCTGTTGGCTGCAGGAAACTGATCTCCCCTGCAGTCCCACACTGTCTATACAGACATACTCTACGGTGACACCTCTGATAATCAAAGCTTTGTCTGGGTCTTAAAAGGACGTACTTGAACAGCAGCGAGACCAGAGGCCCTCTTCGCTGTAATGGCCTTTGGACATCAATATTTAAATCTCACATCTTGCTTGTGATTAGAATGCTGCCTTTCTCTATCTATGTCTAAGAGAGAGTGTGTGTGTGTGTGTGTGTGTGTTTCATCCGCTCTCCCCTGAAACAACAAGGTGGGGGTGAAAAAAAAAGCTTAAATCAATGATCTTTGAGTCTAAACTAGATTCCTAAGCAGTTTGGCACTCTCAGCAGCAAGATAAGATAAACTCTCTTTGACCTAAGAGATGAAGTTGCCATGACGATCAGGGAGTCCACTTTCTCTATTGATATTTTGCTGATGTAACAACAAATAGAACTAGATCCTGCCCCTGATAATGGTGATTAATTAATACCAATATTGATCCCAACAAGGAGGAGACAAGGCTATTAACTCAAAGCAGGCTGAAAGTCAATTGTTACCTGAGGCTCAGTGGGCATCACTGATATAAAATCTAAATAAACTGAGAGGAATACGGTCAGGGAACTGAATGTAAAATTGATACAGAAACTGCACAACCAGTGACAATATGAGCGATTTCACATTTTTGGTCTTGGTCTTATGCATTTGACTCATAAATCCATAAAGACATTCTAAAATTAACATGTTGTTCACATTGGTGACAGGTCCAGTGCCCGAATAAAAACACAATGGCGACAGCTTGAGCCAGCGGTTATTGGAATAATAGCAGTGGAATTCAGGAAAGAGGAAGATAAAGAGGAAACTGTGAGAGGAAGTGACCTCCACCTTTGCAGCAACCCTGCCCACATCTCACACTGCTGTCCAGGCACTGCAGGCTACAGCGACAGAGAGGGCAGGATTAGGCACCACCAGTGCATTGACTGCCAACCCCAGCTCATCAAACACATCACACAGCACTGTTTTCAAGAGAAAGGAAGCACCAGCTGCTATAGCATCCTCTCACTATAGCTGGAGAGCCAGTGACATAAGCAGCAATAACAGTAATGGCAGCACAAAGATTTTTACTATGCAAGAAACATTTTACTTTAGACACAAAAGGGGAAAAAGCAGACAATTAAAGGAGATGACATTCATCTGCATTGTTGTTTTGTGTCAAAAGTGAGGAGGCAATTGGGGATCCTTCAGCTAAGACGAGGCAACAGCACAAGCTGTTATTGGCAGGGAACAGATGTTTGAGGGAAAGTTGGCATTCAACAACCATTCTTCTTCTGACAGAAATCAACAAGAGAAACACAAGAGACATGCCGTGATTGTCACCCTATGAAAGGAAGACCCTTAAATACACACGCAGGCTGGCAAGCAAACGTTTCTTTTTTTTTTTAATTTTAGCCCCCCCAAAAACATTTGACTGCAAGAGTTGACAGCGTTTGTGGGCCAAGGGAGAAACGCAGCGTGTTCCACTTCCACATCTTTCCATATACAAGAAAGCAAAGCTGAGCTAAGTTGCCGGAAAGATGGATGACAAGACATAGCGAGAGAAAAAACACAAAGCACGTCGAACTCACAGCTCTGGTGCCTCAGCTAAAACACATAACCGCATGCTCGTTGTGCATAGTATACTCAAGCAAACACACACACATTCAGATACAGGATGTTGGCAGTCAATTCAGTAAACACTCCCCTTATCCCTTACTAGTGTAATCTGCCTCTGATAAATGCCCCTCAAAGATAGAAATGTCACCTGATATGATAAACAGTATGCTGACGTTACGTAAAGTGGCCGTATGCTAAGGAGTTGGAGAGATTAACTGTAGAGCGTAGATGGAAAACATGGTTGCTGTGATAAAAAAGCAGACTTTTAGCTTGAGCAAGGAACCCTGTTCAGTTGTTAGTTTACGTTTAGAGTGACTGGCTGAGAAAAGCAGGGACATTGTTGTCATATTCCAAGGGTTACATGTACAATATGCTGAATTTAACTTCAATAACTTTAAACTCCAGACACATACAAAAGCAGTTAACAATTAGCACCAAATAGAAGAGAGATTAAATGTTTTTCTTCTTAAAACCTAGCACACGGAAAGTGACATATGCGTCCACTAACATAAGCCAGGTGAGCAATATTTACTCCTGCATCAACGAGGTACAACAGGCCAAAAAAACAAAGACACACAAAAAAAAAACAATCACAAAAGAAGCAG
This sequence comes from Odontesthes bonariensis, assembly GCF_027942865.1. NCBI lineage: Eukaryota > Metazoa > Chordata > Actinopteri > Atheriniformes > Atherinopsidae > Odontesthes > Odontesthes bonariensis. The sequence continues at coordinate 9,576,288 of NC_134510.1, forward strand.
AAAAAAACGAAAAAAAAAACAGTTATTGTACATTGCAGCTTTGCAGATGTAAGATCACTATCACATGAGCAGATTAGGCGTTTTGACAGTATGACATAGTGGTAAGCTCGAGAGACTTGTGCACTTGCCACTCGGGCGCTATACAAACTTACAGTAATCACTACAGTGTGGTGCTTCATTCTCTTGCTGTGCTGAGTAAAAGAGCCAGAGGAAGCAACATGAATTCTCTGACGGTCTATACAGTGAAGACAACGGTAAAGGGGAGACCACTAAGTCAGTTTAATAAGCACATTTGACATAAGATGTTCACGCATGGCCTCAGAGGGCCGCTTCAATATGTTCCAATAAACACTGGAGGAGGCACGCTCCCTACATCATCCAGATTCCCCTTTACGCCATAAAACTTTGGGGGGCAATTTTACAGAAAAATTACTCCAAGGGGGCTGGTTTCAATTCAGCCTGTTCATATCTTTCCTTCCTATTAAGCATCAAAATGTTCTCCTCTCAGTGCAAATAGAGGTATGGACACCATCAACAGCTGCGGAGAGGCAAAGGGGGGTAGGGGGAGAGGGGTTAGAGGGAGCTTGGTGGAATTCACCCATCATATTACAGCAGCTAATCGCAATCCGCAGAGCATCAGCGATATTTTCATCACTCCCGTCAATTTCTACTCACCCTCCCTCCCCAAAACAACTAACAATCTGGGCAATTTATTGGCATATTGGCACGGGGTGATAAGGCTAAAAACAACAGCAGCTAGCAGCTGGCCCAGGGGAGATGAGCTGATAACATTGATATGTGCTCCCACACAAAACACCTCCAACACTATCTCCTCTTTCCATCAAACTCTTATTACAATGAAAGCGTATAGGGTTTTTTCGCTTTCTTGGAAAACAACAAGGGGAGGGGGGGGGGGGGGGGGGTACAGAAGGAGGGCCATGGGTATATAATTTTATATATATGTTTAAAAATCAGATGTAACATTTCAGAGAAGAAAAAAAACAAGGGGGGAATACATAATTTATCACTGTATTATCGGGATATCCAGGCAGCCTAATCAAGGAGCACTGAGTGACTATTTTTTGCCTTATCATCCAAAGTGGTGGAAACGGAGAAGGAATTATCAGCCAGCTGCAGATTGCTGGGCTGGAATTTTAATGGTAATAATCGGGTTTCTGATGGTATATCTTCACTGCTTATCTTTCCCATTATCTGGCCTTATCTCCCCAGTCATCGGAGCAAATTAATGGTGCTCTTTCAGCATTGCCTTTTTATCACCGCTCAGAGAGCACCCAAGGGGAAAGAATAAGCAAAATATTAAAATACTGCATAAATCACAATTTTAGATAACGGTCCAATGTATGCAGGAGGGGGGGAAAGGGGCGAAGAGGGGGAGGAAGTACTGCGCCCAACAACCTTTTTGTCCTTTAGAATGACTGTCTGTGCTCACTTTCTGTGCATTGCCTCCTCTGCCTTTTTTTTCTTTTCTTTTTTTCCCCCCCATAGTTCCCGGGTTAGGAGAGAGGATCTAGGCTCCTCGTGACCTTTCTGTTTCCAACTACTGCTTGATTATACAGCCACACACCAGTTCCATATTAACAAGATCTTACACATGACATACTAATTCACAAAAGGCCAGGTCACAGTGGCAAAAGCCAAACACAAGCGGTAGATTTCTATTGCACGACAAACAAAAATTTGGATGCCACAATGGGATTGGTCCAAAAAAATGAACGGGCCTGTCACGTCATACAATGTTGTGCGTTATTGTTGATGGGAAATGTTTGTGGTGGATGCCAGCAAAAACAGAAATATGAAGTCAATGATGTAGTTTAAAAAAATATATTAAAAAAAAACAAACAAAGAAGCAAAGAAAAAACACATCTTATTTATGCAAAAGTAAACATTTGCCCTGAGAGTTTTTGCTGTGTTTACTGGGCACAGGTATTGTGAACTTATGAAAAAAAGTCCAGTTGATTCAAATATTCATAAAAGTACAGTATAAACGGAAATCTTTAAAAATGTTTAGCTGGTAGATTTTTAAATAATATACATAAGTGATGTTTTTCAACGGTTTACACTTTGACCAAGCTGGGGGTTTGGAAGTGCTGATAAATCCCAGCTTTCTTTGCCAAAGAAACAAATCAAAAACCTAAATTCCAAAAAAAGGTGCTTTCCATAAAAAGGAACATTTTTTTTCAAAACAAATCCATAAAGATTCAAAAGATTAAAAGTTACATGTGAAGGAAAGCAAACGACACAAAAAACCCTCCTTTGTCACGAAAACATTCTTGTACAAATGTCAGAAATCGCTCTTGTGTAGTAACAGACACATGCCTCCATGAAGGCAAGCATGTGAGCCCGCGCAGACACACACACACACACACACCCAAACACACGCCTTCATGTCACACACTCGAAAACCTCCTTCTAAGTCTGATTGTCCACAATGACTTGAAGAAAAGATGAAGAGAATGATAATGACATTTTCTAAACTATCTGCCTGTAGCCTCTCAGAAGCAGCATACGGTGGTCAAACTGAACACACACACCACACACACACTTGGATGTCAGCTGTACTTGAGAGCGATGCGAGTATGATTATGACATCACGTATTTATAGGTGATCTGCGTGCTTTGTAAAAGCATAAAAATTCTAAAAAACTGGCCCACGAGCTTTGATCAAAAAAGTGCTGTGAATAAATGTGAGTGTGACACACTTTTCAATCCATGTAGGCCACAAGGTTTGCAGCTGTTCCCTCAAATGATCCCGCATTCAAAACCAGCAGTAATGTTCATATTGTAATAGTAACAAAATGATAAAGGATGTGTTAATTTTCAGGAAAATTTAAGATTTGTGTGCCATATGCAGCTGGGTTCAGCACAGAGCAGAGCAACAGCTCAGTTAAATTGAAATGTAAACGTTTTATAACTCACCACAGTTGTGCTTTTTGTCTTTTTTCTTCTTCTTTTTAATTTTTTTTTGTCATTATCACAAGGCACAAGCTATCAACACTTCTGCTCAATATTTACACCATCTGTCAGTGAAGTTTGACAGGCTGTGTGTGTGTGTGTATCCATGTGCACACACCTGCAAGAAAGTGTGTATAAGAAAAAGAGGTAAAATGTTGAGTGTTAAGGTCTTACACGTGTGTGTGTGTGTGTGTGTGTGTGTGTGTGTGTGTGTGTGTGTTATGAATAAAAAATACTTTACAGCAGTATACTTTAAGAACAAATTGGCTTTTTCAAGTCAGTCTCACAGCGCAGGGTCATTATTATCGGACTCAAATTTAGAACAACTGACGATTAACTGGCACAAAAGGGGTTTAAAGGGCTAGAGATCCACATTCTGTTAAAGTGACGCACTGATAAACACTTTTGGCGGAACGCGGCGACAGGGAAACATCGGAAGACACCAGCAAAATAACTTGGTTTTTTTTTCTGCGACTTGGCAGCAGCGGGGAAAGTTTTCAGCCAGCAGCACCGTGGGCTTTGGATTGCGAATCATCTCTTCCAAAAGACACAGTGTTCGCGCGGAGCGGAGCGGAGCACCGTGACAGGCAACACATGAGTGGCGGTAGTTGAGCGCTGCTTTATCAGCCCCAGTGTGGTCACTATCATTCCGGTATTCTGTAAACTCTAATAAGGCTGAAGACGCGGAGTAGCGGCTAGACAACAATAAAGGAGAGAAGGGGGAAGAAAAAGGGAAAAACTTACGTTTGATCTGCCTGGGGTTGCTCTGCTTCCTTCGGGACATGCCTGCTGTGCGGCTGGTCAGTGAATCCAGGTGTAGTACAGACAGATCGATAGGTTTTGGTTCATCCAAGCAGTCGGTTTTGGGAATTTTTTTTTTTTGTCGGATGGAAATTGAAGAAAGAAAAAGAAGAAGGGGGCACCAGTACTTTTTACGCACAAGTCTATCGTTCCGTCTGTCTTTCCTTTATCTTTCTCGTCTCTCTGGCTCTGGCTCTGACTTTCTCTCCCTCACACACACACACACACACACGCGCGCGTACACACACCCTCCCTCTCTTGAGTCGCTCCCTCCCTCACTCTTCCTCAGCACCGTGCTCCGTGATGAGGCTGCGCTTCGCCGCGACGGACTGACTGGGGAGGTGAAAGCGTTTCGCGCTTTTGTTTGAAGATAATGTTTGTTCCTCCCCGGGCACCGTAGCCGCAGCTTCGTGAACTTCCACTTGATCAACAATTAGTTTTACTCCCACTTATTAATTAGCGTCGCCCTTAATTAGGGCAGTTACTTTGGGGTAAGTAAAAAGAAGGAGGCAAACTGCGTTCTGGCCGGTGATCTCCATGAAAAAATAAGGAAACACGTATTTGATTTTGGTAAACATCACCTCACACCTTTTTTTTTCTCTTGAAGGGTACTTTAATACGTTGGTGCTACTTTAAATTTTGTTTACTGATCTATACACTAAAACGGGGTGTATCTAATTCTACTTTTCAAAACTGCCAAACAGCACCTTAAATTCTGTGTAATTCAGTGTAAATTCTCTGGATTTGGAATACTACTTAAAGTACATTCAAGTGTTCTCAGCGGACAGTTCCAGAAAGAGGAATGGCTTTTCTTCCTCCGTCTACTACTTATCAATATTCAATAAATAATAAATTGCAATCAAAATATGTGCAGTTTATTTCTCTCTCTTTTTTTTTTTTTCTACTGAAAAATATCCAGAATGTGTTTTTTTTTTAAACTTTTTTAAAAAAAATTAAAAAAGGCAGAGAAAAAGGAGGAGGAGGTTTGAAAACATTCAGATTTTGACTGCCATTTTCTGAATACTTGCCCAAACTGGAAATCACTCTCTTCAATTAGCCAGTTGGACTGCCAAGGAAGACAAGCAAGTGGCCTGTGAAATTATCTTGTAACCCAATTCCAGGACTTTGGAATGGATTCTGAAACTACAGAATAATTTATGTGGCAGATGGGTCAGCGGTGGTTCACCTTGAGGAGAGCATTTCTATTGGGAGCCTCCTGGATTTGTCTCTTCTCCCTCATCCTCTGCTGGTTGAAGTTTTTTCCTCCCATCTTGTTTCTGTCTCTCTTCCTCGGCTTTGGTCATGATCCAAACATGGTGATGTCATGGGTTGCAGTCATAAACAGTTAATCATTTCAGTGTCCCTTTTTTTTTTCAAGCTGTGCACACCCTGACTTTCTTTTAAGATGTGGGAGAATTATGATCTATTTAAAGAAAGACAAACTGTGAAACAGATAAAGACGCAATTTTTACACAGAGGTTTTTTTTTGTAATACACGGTCCAAATAGACAATAAAAGCACATGTAAATTTCCAGTGAAACTGATTACAAGGTTAACAATGCAGCAGTCCCACACACACTCCAAAATGACTGTGTTAACCATCCATAAATAGCCTTTACTGGCCATATTAGAAACTCAGCCCCCAAATCAATAATGATTTGTAGTAAGAGTAACAAAATAGTGAGAGAGGAGAGTCAAATTGCCAGCTCAAGATTAATTTAACGCCACTCCTAAATCCTCTGAGACTGCAGCGTGGTTCTTCTGCGCTCTTCCTGAGCCCCAGTGGCTTGTTTGAAGCCGACTTTGATTGACAGGTACAAATCTGCGAGAGGAAGAGAAAGCTGTTTTTTTTCCACTGCTCAGACCAGATGGTTGTGATAATTAACATGATACTGTTTCCATCGCAAGGGAAATCACTGACACAAGGTTGGTCATATTAATAGGTTAAGGTATACTGTATGCTGTGGAGATGCTGTGCAGGGCACTCACATAATCTGATTATAGGGGGAAAGGTTGATTTAATGTGCTAAATCATTTGATTAGAACTGCCAAGTCACATTTGGGCAGTGAGTGTCGGGGCAGTGGCGGTGGGCTGTATGCTGCCTTCGTCAAGTTAATTCTTAAAAAAAATTTTTTTTGGCTCACTGATGTGCCATTTATTCTTCTACGTCAGCTTGTCTCCTACCTGCACCAGTCTTATTGCTGATTATTAAAGTTGAAATTAAATCATAAAAGTTTTTTACAAGTGATACAAATTTTTTAGGCAGCATTACCACTGGCTTTTTTCTATCTTCATAAATAGGATGGTGTGGATGCATCTTTATTTTTCATTGGAAGGAAATTCTGTAAATTTTGTCTATAACCGCTGCACTCTGAGCCCACTTCCACAAAAGCATAACTTACACCAACATTAAATCATCACAGAATGAAGATAAACTTTATTCATTGAGCAATTTTCAGAACAGCACCTTTCATAGTTCATAACAAAACACACAGCACGATAGCAGAGAGCACAGTTTATAAAACAGTAAAAATGCGATAAGCGATAACAAAAGAATCTACTGAGGGATCATACAGAATGAGAATTATCTGGGTTTGGAGAAGGGAACTGAACTCGACATATTTTTTTCCATCTCCACATAATCATTTCAAATAAAATAAAACATTTCACATAAATTATAAAAAAAAAATAAACATAAGCAAATATGACAATGCTGAACTTATTCAACTTAATTTGCAATTAATAACAAAAAAAGCACAAAGTATATGAGAAGTTGCACCGCTATCGGAATTTTAAAGGAAAAATACTTTTCACTTTGTCATTTAACAGCTGAAGTAATGGCAACATCACAGAATGATGTGTTGTGCTTACCATAACTGTTTATTTTTATTTTGCTCTAAGTTAGAGTCACATCTCATGATGCAATGGACATTTTAGTAGTTGGGCTTTGTTTTTTAGAAGACAGTTACAGTAAAAAAAAAAGAAGAAAAAAGAAACACCAACACACACACACCCATGCACACGCACACACACGCACAGAAACAGAAAAATGTGCATCAGACAAATCAACTTACCAACTTCAATAACTTTTATCCAGTCTTCAAATAACTTGTGCTTGCGTGACAAAGTTGAAAACCAACAGTTTAATCTTAAATGATCCTCAGGCCCAGTGCCTTGACCAGGTGAGCTTGTCTTGTGAAAATTAAAACCGTGTTGTGTTTATTTTATCACAACCTTCAGCTGATATGTTGCCAGCTGCAGTCTTCCTCCAACAGTGGGGAAGTGAGCTGCTGTGCTGACTGAGTAATATTACAGGGAGTCTGGCGTGACAAATTACTAGGTTGATTTCTTTAAGGGATCACACATGTCCAGTGGCGCTGGGAGTGACAGCCATCATGTGGACAGGAACTTGGTCCTTAAAGAGCAGCTTCAGCAGCTCAACTTGGACATCAGTGTTATGAGTTTGCCCGCTGCGATGTCACCCTCTGGCTGTTGGGGATTGGTTTGTCTTGTGAGGAAGTGAGGTCTGTGTCTGTGTGTGTGTGTGTGTGTGTGTGTGTGTGTGTGTATGTGTGTGTGGTGTAAAGGGATGTGGGGGGTGAAGGCTGGGAAAGACTTTATATATAACTATATAACGCATACATATAGGTACTGTTTAAGAGAAAGGCAGAGGGGAGAAGAGGAAACATGTTCGGGGACTGAAATGAGGAGATTTTTTTGGACAAATTTTAAAACATAATAGTTGTGACATTGTTTTTCGATAACATCCCTCTAACATGGTTATTTTCTATTCATATTTGTGCACTTTGATGCTCTGGAAGGAGCACTACAACCCAATAATTGAATCCACAATCTAAAAGAAAGAAACCACTTTGCAAATGTCCGTCTGGAGAAAGTTGCTGGTGCCTGTCCTCGTTGTGGCTGAATGCTCCACCTCTCCAACACCCCCCTACCCCACCATCTAGCCAGCCAGCCAGTCAGCAAGCCAGCCAGCCAGCCAGCCAGCAGCTCCAGCAGCAGTGAGCAAACAGATGTCTGAGAGAGTGCCCACTCCGCTGACCAAGCTGCCAAAACCACCCGCAGCCCTGGAGGCCTCAGCACCAGCTCTTTCCAGGGAGGCTTCATTCTCAGTACCGCTATCCACTAAACCCGCCTTTTTCCATCTTCTTCCCATCCCTTCCATTTACCATGGAGCTAAACAAAACAGCAAAAGAAAAAGGGAAAAAGGGAAAAAGGGAAAAAAAGAATCCTAAAATTCAACCAAAACCTTAAAGTCTAGGGAAGCGATAAAAATACTAAAAGAGGGCGGGTTGAACAAACTGTGCTCCTCCCATTGGGAGTGTATAAATCTGTAAATAAAAGATTCTTTCAAGAGGAGGAGGAAGAGGAGGAGAGAACTATAGGGCAGTATATTCTTGCTGCTAATCTCAGTTTCTGTTTTTTTGTGGTCAAATGCAGAGATTGGGACACCTCCAGGGGATAACCAGCAAGCTTTTTGTGGATGAAAATCATAAATATCCCTTCTCGTTTCAAGGAGGTTCATATTACTGTTGCAGTACTAAAAAAGGAGAAAGACTGATCTGACAGTGGCGGAGTGAATGAACCAATGAATGAATAAACCTTTAACATCACCCCTAAATGACCATTTGACATCCCTGCAGAGCACTGATCTCTAAAATCAGCATTATAATTATATTTTTACCAGTATTAACTGTTCACATTGAATATTCACATTAAATACTGTGTGAACTAACAGCCGTTTAATACAGAACATGTAACCTATCTAATATTATAATGTGTAATCAAGAAAACTTCCCAGTAACGAATGAATAATTCCTTTTTTTGTAATCATATCATCCATACAAGTTAATTCATGTAAACCAGATTCCGTGGGCTATAGACAATGCTACCAGGAAAATATAGACAACAAGCTCAAACATCATGACGTGTTTTTCCCCCTAAGATTCATAAACCAACAACAAAAAAATGCACTCATACTGCAGAGACCATAGTAAATACTAAATTCATTCATTCATAACTATTCCACACTTAGTATCATATTCACGGACATTTTCAAGATTTTTATCAGCAAATTTATGTAAACCGAGTCCTCTTAAATCATCAGTTTCCCCTTTCTTTTTCTCCCAAATCACACAGCTCACGCAAACGGCTTTCCTCCTGAGCAATTTTTAATCCACCAACCTCGTTGGTCTGAGAGAAAGCACCCCTCTCTCAACTGTCTAACTGAAGCTTTTCAGCACTGCAAATAACCAGAAATTGTTTTTTAATTTTTAGCTCAATTTAAAAGCCCAGTTATGATTTGCACTCCATTACATGTGATGGCACAGTTTACTCTTGTGATCATATTCTTGTTTTAAAAATATATTACTGTATTATTTGTAAGATGAAGGTACATACGCCAAGTGTCTGAATAACCCTTTTTTCTGATTTATACTGGAGCAACTCTTGTGTTTTGACATCTTGTGATTTCATGTTATTCATTTTTGTGAGGTCAAGTAAATTATATTTGATGTGTGTAGGAGATCCCCCCCCTTTTCCCTGTATGTGCACGAGTAACTGAAGACCCACATCTGAATGCAGTGTTATAATGCAGTCTGTTGATGTATTTTATAAGTGTGTCTGCTGGTTTATTACATATGCAGAGGCATCAGTGCACAGCAAAATGGAAAAATGCATCAATATATTCACAGAAAGGCAGGCCGTAGACAGCTCAGAAAATAAATCTACATCTGCCAGGCTTCATGCAAACAGCAGAGCCATCCTTAATGGTGAAACCATCGATGGGAGCAGATAAGAATATTAAATATTCAGACATTCCTTTCACCCAGTATCAAAAGCGTCCAGATGTGGAAAGCTGAAGTTGTTATCATGAAGCCAACGACAGGCATTGAAAGAAATTCCTCTGAATTTTCAACCATATAAAAGTATTTTATGGCATGCAAATAAATGGTAATTTTTGACTATGGAGAAAAAAACATGCCAATAAGCCCTATCATTTGGGACTAAAACTCCACAAACAGGAGACTCTTTCAATTTGCTTTGCCTGTCTACCCGCGTTAGATGCTTGCGATTGCCGCGAAATTAATCCATTTAACAATCTGTGGCTTAAATTTGAGGATTTCCAGTTTTTTTGGAATATCAATAAGTTCCAATTGAAGAGAGGATTCTTTTGCAATTCAGGCATGTGCCCGCGATAACGGCAGAGTTGGCATGAAGAGAGGCAAAGATGGATTAATTATGCAGAGAACATGGAAATTCTGCTTATCATCGCTTAGCAAAGGAGCCCAGCTCACATAATCAGAAAACGAGGATGAAGAAAAAAAATAACAATGCAATGGCACCTTCCAGCCCATCATCTTACAAGTTAGATTTTTCCTGTAATTAAAAAGTAACATACAATTATATTCATATCTCATATACAGACTATGAGTGGGTGTACAGTATATTAAATAATTGCATTGGGATATAAGGATTGAATAAAAAAATAAGGATAAAAAAAAGTTTAAGAAACCATTTTTTCACATGGCTCTGCTCCCCTGGGTTGAAGTGAACTTCTTAGAAAGTGAAAACTGAAATTATCTGTGGAAAGCAAACAAAGACAAAGGCAAAAGAGAGAAGACATAAGCTACTGTAGATCTACTTATGTTTTTGAAACACGCTCATGGTGCATTTTGCAAACAAGAATAGTCATGTCTAAAAGCAGTTCTGGTAAATCCCCTCTGAGGCTGCATGATATGGAAAGATACATGCTGCATTTTGTTTCTCATTTCATGTCGTCTTTAGATTTCACCATCACGCATCATGTGCTTCAAGATGTCGAGGAGCTGTGTTCAGCCTGCCAGCTCTGTGAGAAGCAGCTAATATGTGCTGGGCTTAGGCTTGCATTTCTCTTATTCCTTAAAGAGAAGCAGATTAAACTGTTAATGTTGCACAGTAGTTACAAACAGGCGAGAGGTTTAAAACCTTCTTTTCTGGGGCACCTCTGGTTAAAAAAAAGCACTCTGTATATGGGTCAAAGGTTAATGCTATAGCTTTTTCTGCTGCAGATGAATCATCATCGTTGTCGTAGTCATCACTGACAAGCTTATGATTTGAAAAGTTCTGCACACAGGGTGAGCAAAATGGCAGTTGCTTTACCAGATTAATCAGTTAAGATATTTCTAATGAGGTTTACTTGCTATTTGTGGTGTTTTTGATTCTGAATTTTAGCTGAACATCATGTCTAAGTAACCATGGTTAGATACCGCCCCAGATGCTGCCAAATTTACAGTTGTATTAAATCAAAATAAAATAAATCTGTATTATCTTTCATTTGAATTAGATCATTTTTACATATAGTCTATAAAAAAAAGATGGTCCATGCTCCAACATATTCAGCTCACCTAAAATAGGCCAGTAGTTTCTGAATACTGGTTCGAAGGAGTAGGATTATTATGAATTTTCCACTTGTCACGGACTATAAGGAGATATAACAACATGACGATGCATTCTGAGTGAAATGGTCCTTCTTCGTTTATCCTAAAAAATGTGAACGTTTTATCTGGCCTCGCATGTTTTATGTGCCAGTTGCTTGGAAAAGCTGATTTGATAACAGCCGTAGGTTTGAAGAGACTGTTTTGATTAGTCTTCTTTCTTTTCTGTTAATTTCATAAATAAAATCTTCTGTAAATAAAATCCACTGTAGAATATGGCATCAGAAGTGACATGTGAGACTGAGAACCCCAAGGATTCTTTGCATTACCTGCCACAGCACTCACCCATTGAATTCTAAGCTGTGAATTAGAAAGTTTAAAAATTCGCTGCCATACAGTTGTCATAAGAGTAGAACTTAGAGATCAAAACTGTGCTTTCGATGAGACTGTAAACTTTTTTATCTAAGGTAACACTCTTAATGTATAGGTATCAGTGGATTGATCCATTTTTTGGAGGGGGGGGGGGGCAATGCCAAGTGGTGGTTTGAGGAACTGTAGTTTTTGACATTTTTATGTTAGCTTAATTTCTGAGCAGTTTTGTTGCTGGAAAAGGTTGCCTTTTCGTGCTACTTCTGTTTCTTGTGTGGAAAAATGATTAGATGCATGCTTTTATTCTTTATGCCATTTGAACTGAAATGACTGGCAGGTAGACACACATGGCAAAGAGGGCATAAACAGAGTTAGGTTAGAGTTACCATTCATTAGCTTAACTAAAGCTAACATAAACTTGTATAAAAATTCTTTCACATCCCTTTTATTTTAAATTCTGGTGTCAGTCTGACCACAGTGCCTAGATCTGAAAAGTGCATTACATTAAGGGCTTGCTCCTGACAGCATAGTGACAAGAGTAAGAAGTTTTCAATCCCAGATGCAGCTGAACACGAGCACAGTTTGTTCACGACCATAAAAAGGGATTTAACCCACCTGGACACTGACCTTTACACCCAAAGTTAGCTTTAAACTAATCTAGACAAATATGATCTTTTTCTTTTTAGACCCCTGCAACTGAGGACTTATTAGCTGGCAGGTATGGTGGTGGATGGCTCTAAACACTCTCTTTTTTTCCACACATAGAACCCAGTTCAGCGAAGTAACCCGTCTTCTCATCTTCGTTTTCTTCACACGTAACCATTTTCTCTCTTTTTTAAAAAACGTTTATTTGGTTATTTATGAGAACCAAAATGAAGAGTTTGATTAAAAAAGAAAATTACTTGGTTAAGGTTCATTTAAAAAAAAAAGAAAAAAAGTTAGGTTTAAAGTAAATAAAACATAATTTGACGTTAAAGGGTAATGCAGGACTTGGAAACTAATTTAAGTAGAAGCAAATCAGACTAAAACAAATACAGCCAAACTGAAACCGGAGCAATTATAAACAGCTCAGACATCCCTTTTTTTTTAGATGAAACAGACAAATATGGTTTCAGATTGTATCCCTAAAAGAAAGTGTGTTACTCAGTGGAAGAAAAGTGAAAACTTTGTTTACTGTGACATGCATGTGACATCTCTGTCTCGTGAAAACAGCGAGCTTATAAGCAGGAGGCGGAGAGGCTTTGGGCTGTGATAAGAACATCAATACACTGCTATATCCTCACATAGCAACCAGCTGTTAGCTGTTGCATTATGCTTTAAAATATTGTTTGTTGTTACCTTAAATACAGCACCAACACATTCAGCAATCTTCCCAAAGTCACTGTGTCATGAGGCCCTGCACAAACGCACCCGGGTATTTTCAACCGCGGAATTTTGTACGCACCTGCGAACATTGTCCACTGAAACAGAACTTTGTGGAAAACACTTTCTAGGGTGAAAGTTTTCACTGACTTCAACTGTCATGTCCGTGTTTGAATTAGAAAATCTGATTTTTCAGAACAACTTTGAAAATAAAATGCTAAGTTAGCTTTGCCGGCATTAAAGTGGTAGGTTTGAGTATAAATGCTGGTGCACCAAACCACTTCGAGGCCCACGGGGGGGGGGGCTTTGTTTTGCATCTTCAAATTCGAGTTTTACAATCGTTAAAAAGGAAATCTCTGTTTTTCACATTAGTGATGGGTTAAAGGATAAGACCGGTTTTTTGACATTGGGCCCTTGATTTCACATTATAACATGATGTTCTACTCACCCCTGCTTGTTGTTGAACATTTGGAGCTGTTCCGAAGATATTCGAGAGGCGTCTGGCTGCTCTCTTGCGATATTCGGCCATGAAACGGTTTCCTATGGGCAAGCTTATACAGGCACAAACTATGCTGTTTATAATTTATTAATTACTGTACATTAGCACTGATAACGTGGAGGTGCGTCGCTTACTTAAAAAAATCCGGGTTATTGTAATTTTGATTTTTTTGTCGTAAAGTGGGTGTTACTGACGTCCTCGTCGTGCAACTGCCACAGACAGCCCACAGACCTGCTGCCTATTTATTCATTCGGCTAAAATTCAAAATTAGTAACCCGGATTTTTTTAAGTAAGCGACGCACCTCCACGTTATCAGTGCTAGTGTACAGTAATTAATAAATTATAAACAGCATAGTTTGTGCCTGTATAAGCTTGCCCATAGGAAACCGTTTCATGGCCGAATATCGCAAGAGAGCAGCCAGACGCCTCGCGAATATCTTCGGAACAGCTCCAAATGACCAACAACAAGCAGGGGTGAGTAGAACATCATGTTATAATGTGAAATCAAGGGCCCAATGTCAAAAAACCGGTCTTATCCTTTAAGACTCCTCTGCTCCCTCTATAATATCTGCCTATACTCACAGAAGTTATTTGGATGGCGCAAAAGCACTGCAAATCACACATAACATAAGCAGCAGTCATGCGTCTATTTAGGAAACACAAGGCGGAAATAACATACCATAAGAATTGATATACAGGAGATATGAACGTTATACGTAAAACTTAATGTGTCTAACGAAGCGGGCCGAGACACCACGTGCCTCCCTAAAAGCTTTAGTGACTCTTAGCTTTGATTTTACTAGTCTCCAGAGCACAGTATTCCTTCATTTGGGGTTTTAATGGTGGTGGCAGAGGATACTTGTCACAGAAATCTTCCATTAGGTTGAATTCTAATGATTATGAAGGCTATCACCTATTACTCACAACATTTCCATACCCATCAAACCAAAGCATTGCCACCCCAGAAGAAAGCCCTTCCATCATGAGAGAAATGTTTAATCACTGCATAGATGTGCTTATTCAGAGCAACTTTGTGTTGATGTGCGATGACCGTTTCCTCTGAGCAAATTATACCAGCAAAATTCTTCCAACAGCATAACAGAACTAACCAGATCCTTTCGCTGTAGCAGTCAACGTCTCGTTTTTTTCTCTTTACTTTGTTACCTTCCTGTACATTTTAGGTTCATTGCAAGGTAGTGGATATATATCAGTGGACTAGAATTTTTCTACTGTTTTTCAATTGCACTGCTTTAAGGAAACATACACCAGTATCTTACCTCATCCTGACTTTTGCAACTGATCCAAAGAAGTAAATCACTTGAAACTTCTTGAATCAAGCTTTTTTTCCCCGTTAAATCCGAGATATCTTTCCTGTTCAGTTGCAGATTATGGCAGCCTTTCAGACAGCATACCTGTTGCTTGAGCCTTGATTTTGCTTTTTGATCAGAGGGCTTTTTGACAAAAGAGTGAAAGAAGAAGCTGAAGGAGAGGGAGAGCGAAGAGAAAAGATCCTTATCGAATGCTCTCCACCGGACAATGAATTTTCCCCCGCCATTCAAATGTATCTGCAGAATGCTTGAGTGATTCATTACAGCAGATTCTGAAGTGTGACAATGGACCTCAGAAATGAGTGATGGTATCTTTTTGCTGATTTCATTTCCCTGATCCTCCTTATCCTCCTGGCCTGTGTACCTCTATTAATTAGAAAGTAGGGATTTCCTCTCATCAAGTGATGGGTTTCATGCTCTGCTCTGTCACAAATCTCCTGTCCACGCTATCTTTCTCCTCCCAACCCACGCCTGCCTTGGAAGTTGCTGCACCCCAGCCTCAATCTCAGAAGCAAGTCAGGGTGGCTTTAGCAATTCATAAATATTTATAAACCGATTAAGAGAGAATAATAAAGTTGTAAGACAGTGGCTGGCTACCCTTGAACAGTACCATGATTGACTTTTTAAGGAGAGAAAATGTGATCGTATATACCAAAGTCCACCCTTGGTTTTTGTTTCATAAGAAGATAGTTCTTCCTCGCTATCTTAAACAGACTCTTTAAAAGAATTTGACTTTTTTTTAAGTAGTGTTGTGTACAGTACTTCAAAAAAGTTAATGTCTTAAGTGCGACAGCGGTTAGTATGCTCCCAGTTTGGAGACTTAGATAAGATTTCTGGCTGGTAAGCTAACCTAACAGCTCTTCACAATTGGGCCACCAGAAGATTGAACTTTTATCAACAATTCAAACCTAAAACGTTGTACAACAGATTGAGCAAACATTAAGTGTTGGTGTTTAATACTGGTTGCTTTTGCATTAGAGAACTAGAGAGCTATTTAATGTCTGTGTCGCAACACAGGTGTACAGAGACACTGTTTGTGTGACCAATACAATAATGTGGCAGTGTAATAATCCACATTATAAAGTTTGCTCAAACATCTATGAAATTGTTTTAAACGGAGAAAAATTTGCGTTGTCGCCCCATTTTAAGTAGCTCTTAGTCGGCCTCATCCTTTAGGATCGCTCCTCTGAGATCACTGAGATGACAGTCTAATGCAGTAAATACTTATGGGTACTATCAACAATACTACTTGAAAAAAGAAAAATAGTAACAAAAAAACCCAAAGCAGTGAATAAGTTTTAGAATTATGTGCTGCTGCAAAATGATTGAAAGTCTTTTAGCAGTGTTGCAGTTGTGGACACAAGAATCCTCAACCGAGGCGGTATAAAGATCCACATACATCTACATTTGATGGAGGGAGGGGATGGTGGTGGTGGTGGTGGAGAACAAAAGCAAAACCTTCAATTACAACACCGTGGGCTAATTTCTGAGAGGTACTGTTTAATTTTTCTATTTTGTTTATTTCGGGTTTTTTTCAATTTTCTTTGTACTTAGTTAAGTTTAGAAAAAGATAAGGTTTGGATAGCCTGACATTAACTTCAGAAAACTGCAGCAGAGCTCCACTGCAATCACCACTGCCTGATGTCTGTTAACTAAACAGGCGTACGGTTCCACCATTTTGTTTTTCATCACTAACACACAAACACGTCACATTTTGTCAGCCAAGCTGAATAGTCACCTTATGATGTAATGACCTTAAATATATGTTGAGGCAGACAGCTTTAAAGGGATAGTTTGCCTCTTTTGACATGCTTTATTTTTGTGCCCCCAGTCAACTAGCCGGACTACCTTCGTCAACACCAAAACGAGGCTGGAACTCGGCTCACTGGACACAGTAGGGGGTAAGTCAATGTTCATTCACAATATTGCTAGTATGGGATGTCATACAGCTTCATGTCAAAAGAGGCAAACTATCCCTTTAACATAAATTAACAAAGTTTGCCGCATCATGAATAATGGCCTAAATTTTTCAAGAGTCGCTGTGAGAATTGGCAAATAAATAATAATGAATAATTGTAATTATAAATGCTAAGTTCTGTTGTTTTTGTTTTTTCCCATTATATTGAGTCCATAATTGTCCTGCCCTTTGCAACAACAAAGGCTACAAAACATTAAACTGAGCACAAACCTTTGCATCGACACAACAGGAAATATTTCACACTGGAAATGTTATTTAGAGCAGTGATATTTCCAGTTTGGTGTCCTACAAGTGAGAATCCTCACTGTTTGGGGATAATTTGATCACATGTTTGAGGAAAAAGTGTTATAAAACAGTAAGAATTCAAATATGGCTATAGAGAATCATGGGAATAAAACAACAATAACAAAAAAGAATCTTATCATTTCACAGCTGGGGTTGTACAGTGACAAAAGATCAAAAGAAAGACGTTATCCATTTAAATTTGTTAGCTAATGTAACAGAGATTTTTGCAACCTGTGCTTTAGTTTTTCTATGATTATAGGAAATGTACCATAGAGTATTATAAACATTTAATTCATGTCCTTCTTTAGCATTTAGTCAATGGTTTTAAAGTTACAAAATCTAGGCGATGGTCATCTCTTTAACAAAATTCCTCATAAAAACTTAACATCTGTGAGACGTTAAAAAGCAAAAGTCCTCCCCTGCACGCTAAAAAATTGCATAAAAAATTGCAGTGGAATTGCATACCACTCAAAGTACATTTTGCTTAAATTTTTAAGGACAGTCTGACTCTTGAAAGTGCCATTAATTATTGATACCCAGCACAGCTGAAATGGCCAATTTTACTGTTGTCTCTATGACTAGGAGGGTGCTTCAGGGCAAAGACCTGCAATTAACTGTTATATGTGGGTGGCCATTCTAGAGAGCATCAACTCTTGTTAGTAGCATGACTGCAGAGGAATGGAGTTTGAACCCCAAGACTAATTATCCTTTCCCTCTCCCTTAAATATGAAGACATTACAGTTGATTAGTCTTTCTAATTAGGTTATGCTTTTTGATACCACTTGTTTTTTGCTTCTGGCTTTTATGTGTGATAATCTCTTTTTAGCATTCTTGCCTACAAAGTTATTCCATTGTACTGGCATCATGGCACTGGGGAGAAGAGCACATCCGGGAGAAGTTACTTTTCATATCAGAAATATTTTTTTTTTATAAATATATTTAAAAAAAATAAAAAGGTGTTAAAAAATGAAAAAAAATAGAAAATGAAGTTTCTTAAAATTGGACCAAACACATCCAGATAATGGGCCTAGACACTACATGTTCCACAGTTAAACTTTTTTTTGTCTCTTTGTAAAAACAGTAAAGTCTGTGTGTATATGAATATAGCCAAATTCACAAGAAAGCTGCTCTTGCTTTCAACCCTTTCTCTTTTTTTTGTCAGACGGCTAAACCTGTCAGAAATGAAAAATTTGAAAAAACAGATCTTTAAGATTAATTGTAAACTTGCGGTTCTTCAACGCATTTCCAGACTGCTGCTCTGTTCTCATAAAATCCTGATGTCACAACCGAAGCGTCGTCAGACAAAATCCTCATTCAATTAACTTGAAGATGACATCTTCGCAGTGAATTTGGTTATACCTACATGTATGATGATATGCCACAGATAGAGTTGGAAGCAGCAGAATGTCTTGAATGTTCATTCAGACATATTTTAGTCAATAACAGGACAAGAGGGGTGGTCCAGTTAAATGACCCAGTCAAGCTGTGACCATAGCTCAACCTAATTGGCCATGTATGTGATTTTGACAATGACCCTACTTCTTGTCAAATATTTGGCTTTTTTTTTTTTTGGAATCTATCAGCAAGCAAAGTGATGGAATGTTTCTCTGGAACAAAAGGAACGGTAGGATGACTTGTCTGTATTGAGTTCACTGAGAAAATATATCCACAAGAGCCACTTAACCTAAGATGCTGCTTTCAAATAACAGCTAAATCTGATATGCCAACCTCTCTCCCCCTTCGCAACAGCACACAAGGACATGACAGGGCAGAAAAACGAGAGTCCTCATCTGTAAGATTAGGTTTGGCAACTCTACTTCTCTCCTCTGGATGTCAGATCGGCAGAGTAAATTATATTGAGATCCTTTCAGAGATGACAGATGAAATCTGTCTCTTTGGGCTTGATGTGGAACTGCAGGTGAGACATGATATGTGATAAGGTGGTGATGTCACGGCCGCAGGTGGCTTCCCCCTCCCTCCGGCCTCCTCCTCCTCCTCATGTCCCTTCTACTTCTGTGTAAAATGGCAGCACTGTGTGCAGCTCACAGAGAACTTTTATCTCTCCCCATCTGTGTGGTCTCAGGCGCGATGATCTTGGACTCCAGCCATCTCAACCTTCATGCCATTTAAGAAAAAAAGAAAAAAGAAGGGAGGGGGCGGCAGGATGGAGAGAAAAGGAGGTTTGGAAGGGAGGGGGTGAAGAAGGCTGTGTGATCAGGCTTTTGAGTTTTAGGACAAGCGCACAGCTGTTTTTGATATGTTTTCATGGGGCATGACATTTCTAATTTAGAAACAGAGCTTTACATTTTCTCTCACTTTGCAATATCTCTAATTGTTTTGGAATTGTCTCTAGTGTTTTTAATTTTATAATTGTTGTTATAACAATTGACTTATCTCAGCTAAAAATTAAAGATATAATAAGATTATATATAATATTTTACACTTATCCAAAAATCATACAAAATATAATTAGACTTAATAGACAAAAATATTTGTTTTAAAAAAAATTAAATAGAAACTTGTAGCCTCAACACAACCAGTTATGACCTCCTGCCATGACTATGATACTTCAGGCAAGGATTTTGTCTTTTTAAGTTGATCTAACTCTGACAGATTTTACAAATAGTTTGCAATTAACTAACTATATAATGTTTTTTTTAACTATTCTTCTAATGATTATTCCTCATCCTACTCTTTAAAGCTATTACAACCCTTTAATCATTAATTTAGCAATTTTTTAAATAACCCAGCAAACATTTTTACAGACGATCGTTCAGCATCCATTCACAGGGTTGCATCACGTTCAGTAAATAGTAAATAAAGCTAAAATTTTTCTGTCGTCCAGAGATTACCTGGCTGTCTGATGGGAATTCTTTAATACATTCTAATAACATCAACACTTTGATGCCTAAAATATATTAATCTGTTTCTTTGTCTATACTTTTATGGAGGAAGAAATAATAATAATTATACCTAATTACTATTATCATATTAATTACATTAAATTGTCAAAAATTGTACAAGCATGGAAATTTGCGTATTTGTAGACGTGCAAAATTGTTGTCCGGCTCTTAAAATGTAACATTACAATTTTTTGGTTTGCAAACTGTAATATGCTTATATTTAGAATACTGTGAAAGTGTTATAAAGAAAGTGGTGTTGCATAGCCATAAAATGTACATAAACAAGGAGGGTTACAAGGAGGCAGAATGTGGTGGAATTTTGTGTTACTTGACTGTCAAGCTAGAGAACCCAGCTCGAGCCCCTTCTGTCACAGTATTGTTCAGAACCTTTACAACTCTCAGCTTTGTTGTTTAGACTACATACGTTGTTAGAATTGAAGATAGAAAACACATTGGCTTGAATATTCGTGAATACATGGTCGCCAACTGGCTCATACCTCAGGGTATGAGCTCACCTGAATCATAACTTTGGAGGGTCAAGCTTCAGTAAAGTACTGAAACAAGGATAATGAGATATACATTCTAAGTTTGAAGCCTTAAAACCTGTGTGTCTTTTGATTCCTCCCCTTTTAATGCAATGAAATGAGATATGACGCACAAAAGGACCAATCAAAAATTGTATGTATTGAAAGAAAAAAACACTTGAAAAAACTAAAGTTGGTTAATGGCTTCACCCAGAGCCAGAACATAGGGGATAGAGTTTTCTTGCCAAACCTTCCTGACAAACAGGTATGCCTGTAGTTTTTTGATAGGGCCATCTTCACACTGCAGACACTGAGTGGAGCTTCAAGGACTTATCACTTTCAAATGAGGAAAAGTAAATATATGTTACTTGTCAATAATTAGGAATGCCACATCTTTTGTTTCTAAGCAGCAACTATGTATGTTGTTGTCAGTGTGCCATTTTGGACTCAGCTGCACTTCAGAGATATAGAGGCTCGGCATGTTGTCGTCCCTGAATTGTGATATTACAGCTTGGCACAGTTCTCTTTTTTTTATGTTAATGGTTAAAACACTGGCTAACAGTATATCAACTCTCAGGTTGCGTATACCTTTTAATGTGTGCAATAGCATCACAGATTGTTTAAAGTTATTCCATACAGTAATGCCTGAATTCAATTAATTTCTACTATTGTTTAAGCAAAATCAGGCTGGAGGCCGGAGCCAAGACACAAGATTCAGCTAAATAGTGTTGAACTACAGATAGTCTCCATTAATTACACTGGATTGTAAGTTGTTTAATCAAGTTCAGAACCCCCAAACAGTGACAATCAACAGTGTGCAGTTGTAATGTGTGGATAGATATGTGTGAATATGCATGTATATACGTGTGTGTGTGCGTGGGGTCAGAAACAGACGTAAAATGAAAGCATTTGTCTGTTTGCAATGCTAGCAGTGGCGCTGCCTCATAAGGTCTCACTAATTAACCTCCACGTTGATAATGTGCTTAATTACTTTATGTTGTGATTTCGTTTCTTCCTAGAGGTTATTCTCTCTTTCAGATTGAAGAAATAATCTTACATGCCTCAAAGGTGTTGAGCTGAGAATGCGATGCCCCAGTGAAACGCAAGTGCACGCTGGCATCTGTGGATAGACTTTGTGATTATCACCACATTGACATCAATGGAAAGGGTTTGACACCTGGCCAAGAGAGAGGGCAGCATCAGGCAGCAAGAACTTTGATTAAATGAGAAGGGGGTGGAGGGACGAGAATAGTCAAGGGGGGAAAAACTTCTTGTAATTTTGTCTGATCACCACACTGGCCCCGTGTCCTATCAGGCAGGGGACCTCTCATCACCTTTAAATTTCTCTGGGCTCATGAAAAGACCAGACACAGGTTTGATAAAAAATGAAAGAAAAAAAATGATGGCAACACAAAATGGGGTGGAATGAGCTTCTGATCCTCTACCTTTTGATATTTGGTGGAGTCACTGTGCTGCAATTTACTCGTAGTACAATTTAAAGTCCTTTGAATCAGGATTTAAACCGGCCTGTTGAGAAGGGGATATTAAAATATAAAAAAAAATTCTAGGATACAACAAGAGTTTGAATTTCCACACGCAAAGTAAAAAGTAATGGAAATATAGAGGAATCCAGGATTAGATTAGCTTGTATTGTAATGGCAGTGTCCAAACACAACCCATAAAGGATTTATTAGTTTATTAATGGAAAAATACATCACAAATTATCACAGTCGTGAAACTGAGGCAAATCAGTGAAATACACGTTCACTTGGTAATGACATGGGATTGTTTAGAGATAACATGCACCTGCATCTCCCTTCATGAGCACACTCACCAAACACACACACACACACACTCACCTCCCCCAATCTGTTTGTTTTGTTTTGGGCACTGAGGATAACACCTGCCTCATCCCAGTTAATGGTCTTTTTAATTCATTGCTCAAACCCATTTAAAGGCAAACCCTTTCACAATTTGCTTAATTTCTGATGTCATTTCCACCCTATAATTACTGTTCTCTCCCTCATATTTATCAGTCAATGTACCTGCAATGAAAATATAAGACCTTGACACCACTTTTGCAGAATCAAAATAGTATTTAATTTGATGTCTTTGGCCGTCAAACAACATTGTTCGAGGGACGTAATTAGGACAAATTTATCTTCCTCTTTTTCTTTTTTTTTCTAATATTTTGGGGATATTGCCAAGACATGTGGGACCTTTATGATAAGAAGGGGGAAGAAAGCGTTTGAACACCGCTGCCCAGTATCTCATAGTTATTGTGAATGGCTTTCAGTAAAATTAATGGTGTGGGGGAGATTGCAGCGTGGCCGCAGTAAAACAGGATGCAGATGTGGTTACAGGGCATCCAGGTAAGGAAGCAGTCATTTCCTAAACACAGTGCTGGTACACACACTTACACATGCACATTGACGCATGCTGTAAATTTGAGAGGCAAAATAAGACTGGATCATTGTTGATGTGTGTTCCAAGTACTACCACTGTTCTTTTTATTGTTATCATTGCATTTTTACCCACTTCACTTTTCCCACAATGTGTTGATTTTTCTTTTAATTTTAAAGTTGTTTTTACATAACATGTGACTGTGGTTTGCTTGATGTCTGATACGACTCTTTTAAGCCTCAGATGAATGAAACAAGCACCATGATACATCCTTGAAATGATCTCAGTAACTTGCACGATAAGAAAATCATTCAAGAATACAAAAATGATTAGTGTGTGTGTAAAATCCTACAACAGTATGCTTGTAATATTTGTTCATTTTGTTCATTTCTATACCACTTCAGTGCAGTCCACTGATCTACATGCACATGAGGAGGAATATGTGCTCGACAACTGCTCCCAGCAGAGTGAAAAATTACTCTTGGGAAACAAACAGATTTTTGTGAGGTTGTTCTGCTTCTGTGTAAAGCCAGATTTTCTGTACACAGCCTGCTATATGTTATGTTGTCAAGACTGATATTTTTGTTCTGCTGCAAAGGAAAATTAATTGCAAAGAGGGCTGAGAATTTGTTTTCATATTGGCTTGGTAAAGCCGAGTGCCAGGATGGAGGAGGACAGCTGTGGGGGAAGGCTGGCCGACCCGCTGCCTTCTGCCTCTCCCATGCCTTGCTGCACAGAGTCTGTGACAAAACAAGCCTCCAGGAATACTGGGCAAACACTGAGAGCCTCTCTCTGGGATCCACACTATTTCCTGAGAGCACCATAGCCAAAAAGCTTCACAGTTTCAATACTGTCTTCACTTCTTTTTTTTTCGAAATGGAATGGTAGCTCCCCATACCACATCTTTGAAATAGAAAATTCATGATCAGACAATGCCTGTTGAGTCAGTGGTTTGTGAATAGCAGCTCTGCATCAGTCGGCAAAGTGCTGAAATTGCAAACAAACATGTTCTTTTAACACGCTTTAACAACTCACAACAAGAAATAAGGTCGAGCATGTTGTAAGTGATTTCACCTCTTCTCAATCTGCGTGTGCTCTCACTGTACGAAGCTGTGGGAGCTCAGCCAGGAGAGATGAGTGAGATAGTGGAGGCTGAGGTAGGAACCGTTTTCACACTGCCACAATTACAGGAACCATCATTACATTGCTCACTCTTTCTCAAATACAGATAGAAGCTCCCCAAAATTATGCGCAGGCTAGGAGGAGAAAGTGGCTCACTTCTGTTTGCTAAATTAATCGCTTCCTAAATGGCTCCAGGCCAGGCAAAGTTAACATTTGCAGTTTCAAAGGTTTTCAGCGCTTGCAATGAGCCATGAAATTACTGCATGCCGTCGAAAATGGCAGCTGATGAAAAGCCCAAGGAGCAGGTCCCACAGGCAGAGAGAGCTTGGAAGTAAAATCTTAAACACAAAGTCTCATTTCTGATTTGGATCATGGTGAAATTCAGAACCAAACAGCAGAATGTATGAGCCCCTGTCCAAAAGCAGAACAGGCTGTGACAAGACAGATGATGAGCAGCTGTTTGCTGGTTGGCAAGCTCATGCATGAGTCCGGGGAGGCAAGGTGAGCGCAGAGGTTGGGTTGAAGGAGTGAAATGATGATGTTAAGGTGCTCAGCTGCAGCCAAAATGTACTGACCCAGATTAGGTTTGATTAAATCACAGGGGTGACGCCGCAATCCTGCAGACATCATTAACATCAAAATGATTAAGAGTTTGGCTCAGCTGAAGCTAACTTATTGAGCAACAGTCAGAGGCTAGAACACTGCTATTTGCACATTTGTAAAAGATTTCCAGTTAAAGTCCATTGCTGCTGCTTTGTTTGGATCTTTTAAGCTTTGCTCTGAAAATACTGCTGTACATTATCCAAAGTCAAACATTGGAGTGTGTTGATTTCACCTTTCACCTAAAAAAAAAAAAAAACCCAATGGGAGACATTTAACAAAATGATTTCCCTCCAAAAATAAATTTTCAGTATTGCCAAAAGAATAAACAATATCTCATCATCAAAATGTAACAATTACTTTTGCCAATTTCTTGACTTTTGATTCAGCATTCCTCTGAAGCTTGGTACATCATACCTTTGATACAACTGTGCCTGGGATCTCTAGCTCTTGCCTTGCCAAGAGTATTAAAAAAAAAACTACCCCACATATCAATCTATAATCATGGCGCCTGGTGGACACTTTGGATTGGAAAAACTTTGACCTATTTTTCAATGCTGGAGTGACCAACCAATTCAGGAGCAAATCAAATTTTTTTATTAGGCATGTGTGACGTGAAATTAGATCCTCAGTTAGTTTATATCTGGTAGAGTTGGAAGATTATCATTTGATGTCATGTGTGTATCACCTCGAAGAGTTAAATTCAATCTAAAGCTAGAAATCCCTTAAATATTCTTTAAGTTAAATCCAATCTCTGGCATGTCAATTATTGGGCTAAGAACAGGGAAAACTCTAAGAGACAACACCTATTACTGCTAATAGAATTGTTTTCAGTATGTTTATCTTGCTGCTCATATATCAATGACATTTAAATATGTTGTTCTACCTCTACCATGAAACACTAAATACTCTATTGTTAGGTCAAATTTGGAGTGAGGGAGAAGAGGTGGGTGTTTTTAAATGAGAGCTTAATTAATTAAAGAATGCATTACATTTTAAATGGTGAATTGTTAACTGTCATTGTAGCCTCATTAATATGTGCCCCATGGGGATTTTAATGCCACTGTTTCACCAGCAACCTGCTGGCTGCAGGTCCTGTGGCTATTTTATGAAGCTGGAGATGAATAGTTGACAAAGCAATTAATCACAGGGAGGTAAGGTCTTTCCTTTCTGTGTGTGTATAACAGCAAGAGAAATGATGTTTAGATTTTCAACAATGACGAGCAACTGTGCGATTAAGTACAATTTCAATTGATGGGAGAAAGTGTAGAATTTGTTTTCTTTTTCAAAGCATATATAAAAGATCAATAACCTTGAAATCTCTTTAAATCTTTAAACCTTTGAATCTGTCATTGCCTTTTTTTGCAATCCAGTGAAATGTTATTGTGTTTCCAAGTTTTGGAATTTTGTTTGAAGATGAAGAGAATTGATTTTTTTCTGCTCACAACAGTTAAAAAGACGAGTTTCAAACATCTCTTTGCAGAGACACTGAACATTAGGCAGAATAAAGTTATTTTAGAAAAACATTTGCACAGATGGAGGCAAGCGAGAACATGTATTTCATTCTGTACATTTTTTAAAACTCTGAATGCACAATCATTAACTAAAGATCTAAGTCACCAATGCTAAAATGAAACATCTCAGTAGCACTGTGTCTTCCAAAAACAATGCTCCTTCTGAATTAAGCATTTTGTTGTGACAGAGAGTTTCTAATGAAGAAACCTTTTTAATGGGTAGCTTTTTTTAGTTCAATCTTTTGTACATGTATTGCATAAAAAAGAAATTTTCACAACTAGTTTGTTTTAATAGAGCAGTGATACTGCAGGGAGAACCTCACAGCATGTGCAAACATGTTAACATGAACATAACAATGCCATGATGACTGGCCAAAAGGCCTACAACTCCCTGCCCCACTTGAATAGAGTTGTTTAAAGCTTGTCTCTGAACCCAGTTGCTCTGAAGTCGCCATTTTCTCTCCTTTCACTCCTAATTACCATAGCCTCTCAAGAAAGTCCTCTGTTGCTCCATCTGTCCCCTCAGCCACTGACAGAGATGCTCTAATCACCTCCCATTGCAGGGCTCACATGGGAAATGGCTACACCAGCCACAATACTGTCTCAGATATAGAGCCGCTACTGGATGCCAAAACCTCACAGGGGGTAAGCTATAAACACTGGCCACAGCCTTGTATGGGATATGTTCAGTGATGTGCACTGAAATGGAGCCATTTCATGTTACAGATCTCCCACACAGCCAGACAACACTTGAGCCAAATGGGGGTTTGTATGAAGTATATGTGACATATGCCGACAGTCCATCAGTAGCTCACATCAAAATGACACTCAGTGGATGAAGCTCTGTTTTTGGAGGGATATGGCAAGTTTACGTTATGCTACGCACTGTATGTGTGCATGAAATATAACAGCAGGAGGGCTTGGAACAGAGAGATTATCTTAGTGCTCAAGAATATCAGAAATACAGATCGTACTGGGAGAGAGGAACAGAGAGGAGCAGCTTGTAATTGGAAGCTAACTATATTTTAAAGCATGTGTGTTCTGAAGCCATGCCTCCAAAGATCCATATATTATTTAATCTTATACAGTTTGCCTTACAGCTTGATATCTCACCCTCCATGTATTTGATTCTGTTATTTTCACCCTAGATTGTCACCTCCTGAGTTCTCATTTTTGCTTTATCCTCTTCTTGTTGGCTTTTATGTGTTCTTTTGTGGGGTACTGCAAGTTTCCTCCAGAACTTTCTTCTTGAAGCAAAAAGGAGAAACTTTCCAGTCCTACCAGAAAGCCCTCTGATCTTGGTGGAGGAGCAGCTGAGCGAACTCTCAAATGATGACAGCCATCGTGAAAGGGCAGATAAGCCCGTGTGGCTTTGCCTCTGATTGTATGTTCATCTCATTCTGATCCGGCCGCGATTCTAAGCCTCTGTCTTGCAGTCCTCACTCTCCCAACAGTTGATCTTCTGCATGTCATTGAAATCGTCTTATAGCTGATCCAGGAGACCGGGGGAGAGGGGCTGTTTGTCACCCAACTTTGGTCTTGGCAAAGAAGTTTAGCTATTTTACTTTTATTTCTTTTCAATGAGACTAACTGGTCAGCTAGCTACATGATCATTTTTTAACTTGTTTGTTTTGCTGTAAAAATTTTAGGCACATTACAAAATTTTACACACATTTATATCATATGTATTTTCTAAAGGTTTTACTAAAATGTCAATCTCTAGGAGCCAACACAATGCTAACTTCAGTCTATGGACCTTTAAATTACTGCATATTCTTTCTCTCGCTCTCTCTCTCTCTCAAACACACACACATTAATGCTGTTGTAATTTTATTACTTGCCTGGCTTAAATACCAGCGGTAACTGGTATAAGTTCTTGATTGGCTGAACAAGAACTTCAACATTTTTTTTTTACCGATTCTAATGAGAGTCTTAATAATCTTTTTGATCTAAAACATTAAGTCTGAACTATGACTAATAATGGTTGATATTCAAAGATTTATTCTTCTAAATCTTTTTCTAATTGTTTTGTCCTAAATGACTTAACAAAAGTCTGTTAGCTAAATAGCTAATAGCTTGAATAGCTAAATTGCTTCATAGCAAAAAATTAATAATTTTTGCAATAAAGTGACATCTCTCTTTTTTAAGCGTAAAATCTGCTGATATATTTTAAATATGGACATGTTGATATAAGACACAGACTTCATGGAGACTGAGGTTTATCCTTTTAGGTACCATGCTTGCAAACATTGTTTAATTTTCATTTACAGTTTAGTTTCCTTTAGAGTTGCTGTATACTACCATTATCATTTAGTGTTACTGTTTAGACTCATAGTATTGTTTAAAATATTATTTCACCTTTTTTAAAAGAATCCACAGTCTGTGGTGCCCTTAGATGGTCGGGGAGAGCATTCCACAGACTGGGTGCAGCTGAGCTGAAGGCCCGGTCGCCCATAGATCTGAGCCTTGTCCTTTGGAGCTGGAGGAGATTGGCCTGTCCAGAGCGGAGATGACGTGAGGAGGAATGGGGGGCGATGAGTTCTTTGATGTAGGGGGGGGCAGTGCCATGGAGGCACTGGTGGAACAGAAGGGAAATCTTGAATTCGATCCTGTACTGGACAGGAAGCCAATGGAGGGATTTGAGGATGGGTGTGATGTGGTGGTACTTCTGCCCCCCCATCAGGATCCTGGCAGCACAGTTCTGAATATACTGCAGCTGCTGGAGGTTCTTGCTGGGGATCCCGATGAGGAGTGTGTTGCAGTAGTCCAGCCTGGAGGAGACAAAGGCGTGGACAAGTTTTTCGGAATCAGGGAGAGTGAGTATGGGGCGGAGTTTGGCAATGTTTCTGAGGTGGAAGAAGGAAAAATAAACATTATCATCTCACAATTTAACCACCTTTATTATAATTGATTTCACTCTCTGTGGACCAGTCTACTGTAGCTTTGACATGTGTTATCTATGACAAGGCTGAATGTTTATCATATTGTTGCTTTTGAACAATGCCATGCTAGCAAGTCAATGCTCATCAGGTACAATGTTTTTGATATTGCATGCTAACAATGGTTAAATCCAGTTAAAAAGCCTATGTTATGCTCTGATTCAGGTTCAAAATTGTACTTTCAGGGTCTCGTGCAATGGCTTCACATGCTTTAATGTAAAAAACAAAACAAAACACAATTTTTTTTTTTTTATCAGACTGTACATTGTAGATTGTACATTGCTCGACCCTGTGAAGGACTGGTCAACTGTCCAGGGTGTACCTGCCTTTCAACTGATGCAAGTTAGGATAGGTTCCTGCCTCCCATGATCCTTAACTGGATAAACAGAGAATAGAAAATGAATGTATAGTGTCTCAGATCTCTTGGTACCCCCTGCCATCCTTTGAATGGTGTTATAGTGTTTTTTTCCCCCTCTTTTCTGTCTTCTCAAACCCCAGCTGGTCGAGGCGGATGGCCACCCTTCCTGAGTCTGGTTCTGCCAGAGGTTTCTTCCTGTTAAAAGGGAGTCGTTCCTCTCCACAGTCGCCTCAGGCATGCTCAGGACGGGAGATTGGACTGAAGACAAGTTTCGGTGCAATCTGTTGGTTTCCTTAGCTAGGAAATTGTTTTTGAATTGGCTCTTTATGAATGAATTGAATTATTTTGAAAATAATTATGATTACAATGAATTGAATTGGCTTGAATTGGACTATACTATTTAAGTGCCTTGAGATGACATTTGTTGTATTTGGCGCTATATAAATAAAACTGAATTGAATTGAATTGAATTGCCTCTCTACTTACTCTTTAATGCTCAGAATGCTCCAATAGGACTGCAGATAAGTAAAAAATTGTGATATACTGACAAAAAAAACAAAAACGTTAGATATCTAACAGAGATTTGGGGCAGTTTTTTTAATAGAAGTAATAAGGACTCCTATTGGTCTGGACATTTGGCTTTGCACAGAAGAATTATTTAGCATACTGAAGCAAAGGGCAAACCCCCAAAAGCATCATATATCTTTAATGGCAAAGTGCAGCTCAGGGGAATGTCACCAGTTTTTCAGGCTCTAGCTAACTAGAATATTAGAGAAATTCGATTTTTGACCTGATGATGGCAGGAGGAAAAGTCAGGAGATCACTAAAGCTATTAGAATTCTTCCTCTGGACACCATGAATATCTGGACCACATTTCATGGTAATCCATCAAATTGTTGGTGAGATTTTTCAGTCTTGGCCAGGACAGAGATTGCCAGACCTTAGAGCCATCCATAAAAACTAAGAAAACTGGCAGTGGTTCACTTAAGTTACATTTAATAATCTAAAATAGAAACCATTAAGTTTGGGTATATGGAAAGAATTTCCCTCCAGCATAAGTAGATAAAGGAAGAGAACGTACAAAAATTAAATATAAATAAACAAGTTGCAGATTAGTCAGAAAGTGACCACCTAGATTCACTGAATTGTACAGATTGATGAAATCTAGCACTTCTGGCATTCAAGGGCTGAATCATCTCTAAGTCAACTGGAGCAAACAGGACTCTGGAAGCAACTTGAAGCCTCCACGTTGGTGAAAAGTGATACAGTATAAAGAGAGCTGAAAGGTTTTTTCCACTTCAGAAGGCACTGCTTCTCCACCATGGTTATCAAAGCTTAATATTTGATTTTAGTTGACCATTTTCCATTAAAAACATGATAGCCACTGTAAGAGTGACAGACCCAGGCAGAGGGAGCACACACTCACATGTACCCTCCAACCCCCCTCATACACACAGGGAGGTACATACCCTGCTCACTAGAGTGTGCAGGCCGAACAGTTTCCTTCACTTAACTTGACATTTCAAGCTGCACTGTCTGCGGCGGGTCCTGTGTGTGTCACATCCATAGCCCCTGCAGTATGCACTGCTGAACGCTGCGGGTCTTAAATGAGATCCCAGTGGGAAAACAGAGCTGATGGTTTGGGGGGTAGAGGGGGCAGAAAAGGGGGCATTATCTTAGCCACTAATGAACAATTGTATAATTTCTATCAAAAGCAGTCATAAGGCCTGTTCAGGCTTGCCGTATCTCCTTTAAATACTGTCATGATAAAGTGACTGTTAAAAGAAGAGCTGGAGGAGGTGGGGAGGAGGGACTTTGGAGCTGTCAAGAGGGGCCAGTGTGGTCAGGAGGAGTGCTAGAAAGGAAAGTCTCTCTGCCTTTATCTGCCATTTCCTGCTCCCTTCCTGGCTACATTAATAATCTGTAAGAGCAGAGAATCACGCACGGCTGTGAGAGATAAAACACGTGTGACAAAATATCAACTTCCTGCTACAAAACTCAAAGCCATTATTAGAATATCAGGCGCAGACGGTAATTAATTTCAACTTTAATTACTTCCACTGTTCCTGTAGATTAGATCACAGGTTTGAGATGGGTTATTAAAACAACTAGGGAAATCTGTACCATAAAAAATGTTAATTTCTTCAACCCCATCTCTTAACCTGCTTGTTGAGTGATGCAATTACATCTTTGTGGTGCAGACAAGGGTTGATAATGATGAAGATGAAAAAGACACCCAATCACTTTGGGTGGAAGCTGGAAGGCATCCAGCACATAGATTTGTAAATGGTGATGGTATCATCTTATGATGAGGTTATGATAACCGCAGGGTTTTCAGTTATATTCATGACAGACAATACAATTGGTGTAAACCACAATTTCTTAAGTGGATCTAAAGCAGTGGAACTTGGAATTAAGTTATTACAAAAGATAAAATTAAATTAAATAAAACAAAACATTATGTACATTTGTAGTCCAAGGATGGCTTTAAATATATATTTGATTTGCAACGTTAACTTACGGAATTTAATTGTAATTGTAAAGTGCCAATAAGTGTACATGTCTTGCATGTACATGGACAGTTAATGCCATCAAATGACCATAGGTAACTCCATCTATTTTTACTTACTGTACAATGTAACGTGAAGGACCACAGGATATGTTTCAAGGGCTTTAGGTGGTAAAGATGATCTGTCATCTTTTTCAGATTTCTCAGATTGAACATTCTTTGAAAGGAAACCCTTTGAAAATTTTAGAGGATAAAATAACAATTTAACTCTTAACTCTTAGTACATATCTGAGATGAGACCTTGACTCTGCTTTTTGTAAATGATCAAGAACCAAAACGTTTGGACACCACCGGCATAATGTTTGACAAAGTGTCATGTCTGAAAGTTTCAAAGCAGCAACTAAGTTAAGTTACTTGTTATTTAATCAGTGATTGATGGAGCCGACTCTGTTTTGTATCAGCCATAGGTATGACATGTTGTTTTTTTTCTTTTTTCTTTCTTTGCTTAACAGCAATAATTGAAGAACAGTGAGTTTGCAGCCAACAAGCAGTGATGGTTCAACAGCTGTTACCTTGAATCAGAATAAAAGTAGAGTATAAGGGCTTCACATTCCACATTTTTTTTAATATTTGCATTAAAACTCATGCATGCACTCATTATGGGACCAGCTTCTAACAGTGCTGATTTATGACATGTGTGTGCAGCAAATAATAACATGATGAGACCTGATTTATTTTCAATAAGGAGCTGCATTCAGCTATCTGCTTAAATCCCAGATGCTCAGCCTTGCTCTAAGACAATACATGTAAGTTGATTCAGTGCACACTTTTCGTCATAAATAAAAAAATACATCAGACACGTGTTCATACTTTTAGAACATAATCTGCTGCAAATAGTAATATCATATAGAGCAGTCAGTGTATTTATTGTGGGATTATAGGCTGAAAAATGCATTGCTGATATTTCATTTCAAATTAATCACACAGGCTGTTTCTGCAATCTTTTTTTAGATAGTCTAATTAAAATTTACTTCAACTATAAATAAATATTTAGTCCCTTCTTTGCACTGCATACAGGCAAGAACTGGTTTGTTGCATCAAGTCTTCATTATACAGTAGTGTTAAGGGGTGTGCAGGAACAGCTAATCTTCAAATCCCTGCCTCACAATAAACAGAGTGACAGAAAGGACCGATGTCTGAGATAAATCACCAGTAATGAAACTGGATACCAAAAGGAGAGGACAGTATGTAATGAAGAGAGAGCAGAGGGGAATGTTTAAAATAAGTTCAAGAACAAAGATAAAGCCCAAGGATGATGTTATCTGCAGGATTGAAGAAAGCATTTCAGTACTAGAATGGTCACAATCACTTAATCAGCCTGACTCCACCCAGCACCGTCCTTGTCTTCCATCATTTGCTATTTCCCCTGCGCCAAACAGTCAATTTTCACTCTCTGCGTGTGCGTGTGTGTGGGCAATATCTGAGTAAAAGGGTTACAGAGAGTGTTGATGGCTCTGTCGTAGTGGAGGGTGGCCTTGCATCACCAACGCTTGACATCTCGCAAATTTCACTCAAAAGATGATCAGTGTGACACATGAAACAATGCAGGCTGAAGGAGATGGTTTTGTAACGTTTGTCAATGGTAATGATTGAATTAGTCATGCTCAAAACTGAACTAAAGTCCAGTCTTTAAGCCACATCCAAAGCAAGATAAGAAATCACTAAGTTATTTCAACAATACTGACGCACAATTACACATTGTTCAATAAGGCTCAACAAATAATTCAAATACACAAAGAGAAATTTACCCGTAAATTCTTATTCTTATATTTCCCAATTCAGTTAAGAAATGTGAAACCAGCTGTGGAAAGTCACTGAGTATATTCATGTGTACGTAACTATATGTAATATGTCAACATATTTAGCTGCACTTTATCTTTATCTTCATATTCCCACTATTTATCAGCATATTCCAGGATAAAGATACTGTAAATTCATATTTAAGTACAACTTGAATGCTGGAGCATTTCAAAGTATTTTTCCATAGTGGCTTTTGTACTTTTACTTGACAAAACATGTTGTCTTCAACTGTGTGATATTTGACGCTGAAGTGCTTAAGAAATGGTAAATTTGCTCAGTTTGACCTGACTACAAACTGAGGGGCTTCAAACATCACATGAACAAAACAACTAAGTTATGATATAATCATAATGCTGCACCTCATCAAGATGTCAAGTGTGCAGTAACAAATGTAGATAAAGCAGCCACATCTATTCTGTATCCAGTGGCAAAGGCTGCCTAACTTCCTTTCCATTTGCTGTGATCAACCGCTGTACTGTACAGTATCATCTCCCCAACAAGCTTATTTGTAAAAGCTGTCGCAGCTCTACTCAAATCCTTTAGATCCCGGTCCCTGCCGGGGCCAGGCCGCTGGCAAAACTGAGATCCTCTGACAAAGACTGTCCCGAAATAGTGATTTGGACAGGCTCGCGGCTGCCACGGTCTGCACACCACAACGCCATCTCTGTGCTCATTTGTGGGGCCTTTAGCTAATCATGAATTTGCGATTAGCAGCACTTTGGTTTGATGGCAGCTCACCAGTTGTAAAAGTCGGCGTGGATAGTGGCCCCCCCTCTGAGAGCTGCTGGTAACTTGGCCTCTAATGCGCCGACCTCACATGTACCAGGCAAAGCCCAACCACTGTGGAAGCACCAGTCTCCAGTAATGCTGCTCCACAAGCATTCTGAAAGATAATGACATGACAGGCTGCACAAATGTTGAAAACCCATGTAAATATTGTTCCAGAATGGAAGTTAAGGAGACATCTGCTGTCATCCATTGCTGCTACCTGCACTGTTTTATGAAATCAAAACATTTAAGATGTCATTCAAGAACTGCTTTTAAATGTATTTTTGTCTGTTTTTAGTTTACTTTAAATTTGAAAAAGATTTTGAAAAGATTTTGTCATAATTTTCAGTTTTGTTATGTTTAAAAATAACCTAACTTTCAGTTCAGCTCAATTCAATTCAGTTTTATTTAAATAGCACCAAATCACAGCAAATATCATCTCAAGGCACTTCAAAGACACTGTCCAATTCAAGCCAATTACAAACCAATCCATTGTAATACAGTCATAATCCTGTCAAATCAAATGCACTAAATTCCAAATTAGTCCAATTCATACAGAATCAATTCAAAGATAAAATAAGTTGCCAAGCTAAAGAAACAGATTCCTTTGAAACTTCTCTTCGATTCAATCCCCTGTCCTGAGCATGCACAAGGCAAGGTGGACCAGGAACCAGAGAGAAAGTGTGTCCATCTGCCTCAACCAGCTGGGGGTTTATTCATAGGTAATGGAGACATGGACACTTGGGATTGAGGGTTTTCTGTAGTATTACATCACAACATAGGGGCAGTTTAATCTGCTTAGTTGATGCTCATTTCCTGTTTTAAAAAAACTTCATAAAACTTGTATTGAAGACTACTGTGTGCCTAACTGGCTCTCAATCAGACTGACAAGAATTTTAAACCAAAACAGGAAATGGTTCATTATGCTTGCACCATAAAACTTTATTAGGTGCTACAAGGAACACTTGAGGGTCATTATAACACAGTGCTCAAATGGTTTGTCAGATAATTCTCATGAAGAAAGAACATATGGAATATGCAAAAGACATTGTAAAATGTTAATTCTCATTAGGTATTTAGATAACGTTTTTTTCCCCCGGTTTGTTGTTACAATAGACATCCATTTATTCCCTGATTTTTAACAATAAGGCATTTCAAATGATGTATGTACAATATGTTGTATGTGCCACACACACACACTGCGCATTTATACATTTAGACCTACATCTGAATAGTGCTTTTGGTCTTGTGTGCTTAAATGTTATAATATTTGACATAAATTACCAGGAGTGGGAAAGTCGGAAACATGTATAAAGTCTGTTAGAATTACTGTATTCTGTTTCTGAGCACAAAAGTTCAATACAGCCTGTTGTCATATATCTACATAATACTTGGACAGTGGAATAAGGTTTTGCTTTTCAATGATTTCAATGTTAAATCTTATGAGAAAAATATGTGATTCTAAAGAAAAAGTGCCAGACAGCATTGATTGTTGCAGCAAAATGAGTGGAGGCGCAGGACTTGACTAGCAGTTAATGGTTCTGGTGCAGTGTGGACTAGAACAGAGCAGAAGACAGCAGATGTTTACAAGGAGTTACCAGTTTTGGTAGTGCAAGGACTGAAAGACACCACTATCCTGGCAGGCTGGCTTCAGAACTTGTGTCAAATCTTTAAAAGAAACATGTCTAAATGCTTTCAACTTTTACAGCCACGAAGAAAATATTCAAATGCACACCTACTCGTTGAGGTTAAAAATGATACTTTTTGCAGCACAGTTTGACACAGCATGTGTTACTGTTAACAGAGACAGCAAAGTAACCCAAGCTAAAGTATGTCTTTCCATGTACGCAGTCACAGAATTGTTGGAAACCATGCACTGCCACAGATTTCAGATGTGTTAAATATAGATTGGTTAACTTATATAGATTGGAAACAGTACGACATCAGGTCTCTGAATTTCCTGACATGCTGCTTGGAAAAGAGACTGCTGATTGTATGAATGTTGCTTGATAGACCCTCAGAGCTGGGCCCAGTGGAATGTCTCCCGTCCTCTGTTTAAACAAAGCCAGAGATAAGATTTAAGGAGAATCCTTAAGGTGATCCAGCTGCCCTCCTCCAAGCTGCGGAAGGCACTGAGCCATAATGAAGACTGTGGAAAAAAGACTCAGAGTCCAACCTCCAGAAGGCAGGGCAGCAGATGAATACATTTTCTCCCTCCTTTTCTTGCAGCTTATCCCCCTGTAAAAAAAAAAAAAAAGAAGAAAAGATTACGGGTGGAAGGATGACTGTTTTACTTTAGTTACACTCTTACAATCATTTTCCTGGATTTGTGTCAGAATAGCCACTCCTGTTGTCCACCATAAATCTCAGGTCTGTGTCATTCCTTGTTTGGATTCACACATGAATTCTTTGCCGTTCAAATCATTTATTTCTGTGTCACATCCATTCCTTGCAGCACATTGTAATGATTACCCTGTGTTTGAATTTTCTCAATTATTCCTCAGCTCCTCCTCTTCCCCCACTTAATATGGGCAGGCAAATGCATCTTGCTTTTTAATTGCATACAAAACTAAACCTGAAAAAAAAAACAGTGTCAACTACCCCAATTACATAAAAATGCAGAGCATACATATAACTGCATTTCGTCGTTTGCATGATTACATTACATCAAAAGAATGTTTAACATTTTGTCACATCAAGCTGTAATTAATGCAAAACATTTTTGCAAGAACAACACATTTCAATGAAATAAAATACATTAAATCATCATACGGCCTAATGCTGCATGTAGCTCTGGATAATCCAGCGAGAGGCAGAGGCAAAGAGAGTGAGAGAGGGAGGAAATAATTAGCAGAGAGAAGCGATTGCACTAATGAGAGGAGAATTTGACTAGGATACTTTACTTGACCCTCAGTGTTCCTTGGCTGTCCAAGAAAAAAAAGGCTGATTTATAATTATACTCTGCAATGCACCATGAAATTGTTATTGTGGAATACCTTTTTGAAAATGTTATCAAACAATTACTTTAATTTTTCCCAATGGAAACTGTTGCACGTGTACCTAAAATGAGATGGTGGTGCAGTCTCCTGCCTGTCATCCACTGCTGTTCATGTAGATGAGCTCTTTTTTCTTCTTCTTCTTCTTCTTCTTCTTCTTCTTCTTCTTCTTCTTCTTCTTCTTCTTCTTCTTCTTCCCTCCTTCCCCAGAGTCTCTGTTGTGAGGGATGCTGTGGCAAATAAAATAATACTCTGATAAAACTGAAATATTTTATGACAGAATGATAATCATTGCAAGCATTCGTGCCACTGATATGGGGCTGTTTCAGTTGGGGGAGGAGAGGAAATAATCCTTTTTGTGGGCTTTAAAAAAATGAATCTCAGTTGAATCACATCAGAGAAAAAAAACTCAAAGACAGTTCCAAGATGAGCCAACTCCAGGAGAAAATGACCTCCTCGTTTTGGTGATAAAGTTCTAGCCAAAATATGATATCAGCCCGCGACGTGACTCATTAGAAATGTGTGTATGGCGTGGAGGCAGCTCTCCCTATCTGCCACTGCCTGGCTTGCCGACTGATAAGAGGCAAATGCAAATGTCCTGATAAGAACTGAATGCAAATATTTATGATATGATATTCCCTGGGAATTATGTGTGGATAAAACAAAGTGTATTATTTCCCTGTAATTCTTTCAGGTTTGCCAAAATGTCCTTTTTTTTCTTTTGGAATTTGCATTTCTTCAAAATTGATTGGGCCTGCGTATTATGTTAAGCTATTTGTTTGCTGAGGATGGTAATTAGTTACTGTAATTACAGCGATGACAGTTGCTAAATTGTTTTTAAAGCATTACAGTGTGTCTGTGCCAGAAGATTGCAGTACTTATTTTAGGATTTAAGCATTTGCTGGAAACACTCCCACTCTAAGGCCAAAGTGGGAATTTTTTTGAACTACAAAGCAGCCATTTTCTAAGCAAAGACATTTTTGAAAATGTCTGTTAATTTGCACTAATTGCTGGTTTGACTGTGTTGTGCAGTTTCTTCTCCAATCAGGGACTTGTCACTGATAGGATGTCTTTGGGGATCAAAATGGGCTTGAAATAGTTTAAATACATGTGTTTGTTGGCTTTGTGGTCTCATTTAAGTCAGACTTTTAATGTTCTCGTTCACCCAAGAAACAAATTGCTGTTGA
Source organism: Odontesthes bonariensis (assembly GCF_027942865.1). Taxonomy (NCBI): domain Eukaryota; kingdom Metazoa; phylum Chordata; class Actinopteri; order Atheriniformes; family Atherinopsidae; genus Odontesthes; species Odontesthes bonariensis. Next base: position 9,615,000 of record NC_134510.1, read on the forward strand.
AGGCACATTTGTAATTATGGTTCCCAGTGTAGCCTATACAGGCTTTCAAGTTTAGCAAACATTAATTAGCTTGGACACAGACAGTTGGGTGTTTTAGAGGGCGTTTCATGTACAACATGAACAGCAAATGTCTAAATCACATGGATCAGGCCTGCCAGAGCTGCATGTGCATATTTCCAGTGCAGAAAGGAAACATGAATGACACTCTACCACAGCCGAAAGTAATGTCCGATTTTGTCCGGCCAACAGAGCAAAACAAAAAAAATTCTGTTTAAGAAGAAAACTGGTGGATATTTACATTTACAAAAACAATTCTTTTGGTGAATTTATATTCAAAACAAGACTAATGGATTGATCATCTACACAGTCGCAGATAATATTTAGTTTAGTTAGTCATCAAATCAGTTGTTTCTAATCAAAACTGCTTTCTGTTAAACTGAAGCAGCAGCAAGCAGCAAATGTGAGAAGAAATGCTAAATCTGGCCTCCAACTGATGATCCTGATAAACCAAACTCAGACATTGAGGTAGTTACTGTGTGAATTCAATGTTACCTCAATATAATTATTATTTTTTTTTTAAATCCTATCGATTCCACTTTTATGTAAATTAAACACACTGGTCCCAATTCTCAGGGACCCATGGGCAACAAGCCTAGTTTACGTCTCAAGCATTATGCTGTGAGTGCATAATTGGATTTACTATTAACATAATCGGACATCATGCACGTTGCCTTGGCTATTCCCTAGTGAGCTGCACTGCTCTTCTAAACCTTATAAAAGACAGTGAATGTACTAAGCACAGAGGTCCCATGGGCAGCTCTTTGTCTTTCTTACTTCAGCCAAACTGTTGGTGCAAGTTGTATGTATGAGCTTAAAGTGATGAACATTTTATGAAAGAGGTATCAAAGACAATTTCTCAAAGCTAAGTTCACAGACATGGCAGTAGTAAAGAAAGTTCGAGACACAGATCTAAAATATCGTTGGAACCATCTTCAGTATTGATAAGCGAAACACTTGCACAAGTTGTAGTTTCTTTCTTTTTTTTTAATGAAATAGTTACTTTATAATTGTAGGCTTGACAATCACCTCACTGCAAAGTTCAGCAGTAAGAAACCCAAAAAAACCATTCAGCCATGAACAAAGTAACAGCGATTCCATGATTGGATTCTGTTCCTTATTGCCTGTAGCAACATACTGAATAAGGCAAAACAGAGACGGAAATATACAGCTCAAGCAGCCACATAAGTGAACACAGCTCTATCAGTGAAATAGCTTACTGTTGGAGGAGAAATGTGGCCTGCGTGGGGTGAATTCCCATGTTCTGCTTCTGTTGCGTAAATACCCCAGCAAGCCACAAACCCAGCCTGAACCCACGTCTGTCCTGACACACACACACACACACACACACACACACACACCCCCCACACACACACACACACACACACACACACACACACACACACACACACACACACACACACACACACCCCACACACACAGCATCCACAGTAGATGCACCCCCTAGTTACTTCTTAATTAACACCTACTACAGCCATAATAGAATCGTTTCCCCCTTTTCTGAAATCCCTTTGAAATTACGCAGGATTAAGGAAAGTTGGTTGCTAAATTGGTGTGTGCATCTGTAATTTAATTGCATCTGAGGCTATTAATTAATAAGGTGCCTCCTTTAATAGTTAATGTATAATCGCTATTAATTAACAACCAGTCTTGATAAAGTGTCACCAAATCAAACAAAAACAATTAGCTTTTTTAGGTAAGTGTCTTTTAAAAGCCTCATTATTAGTACTAGAGGTAATATTCAGTAGTTTTAATGATAAAGAAACCAGTGTAGATTTTAATTTGGATGGGGAGAGAGAAAGGAAAAACACAGCCGACATCCATGAGGGAATTACCATGCGGTAATTATAGGATAAGCTCATTGTAACATGATAAATAATGCTGTGAATCTGTCCCCTCCAGTTAGGGTGTCTCCTCTTTTTATTAGGGTGGACTTCAATTCCACATGTTGTGTTGTAGCGAGTCAAAAATGTTGCTTCTCAAGAGTGTGGTAAAGACTGAGAAGAAATACAAAGTACCACTAAGGTTTTTAATGGAAACATGCTTATCTAAATCTTCAAAGTCATGATAAAAGCAGTCATGTGCAGTCCTTGTGTTTGGGTCTCTTTGATTGCATTGTCACACGTAGTAAGTGTAGCTAGTAAGAACCCACATTTTACATAGGTGGTGTGATTAGCACCACTGAAGCTTGAACTTAAGTTGCCAGGGGCATTATCTGGGAGAAATAGCACCAAAACAATATGTTAGCTTTGTTTTTCCTATCTGGTATGAATCACTTGAGGTTGTGGTTTTAGGTTTACAAGCAGAGCAGTCACCGGTGTAAAAGGAATTGGGTGCCAGGCTGAGAGGCATAAATGTACATTTGGAGCATGGAACTTTAAACAAACCCGACTGTTATTTGCAGTGCCATATTACCATGAATACAAATGACAGCATGACCTCAATTTTCTGCACGGTGTGAGAGAGTGGAGGAAACCAGTGGTTTAAGTGCTTTTCCATCCCAAAGTGCTTGTTTGGTCTCCGTTTCACTCCTATCACAGAGTCAACAATCACACTGTTTTGAATTAACTTGTAGAAATAATATTCAGGGTCTCTGTCAGGCAAACATAAAAACGGCCTATATGGTTTGTTGATAAAAAATATATCCTGTACGCACAGCAACTTGAGAGAGTTTCAGCCTTAACTTAATGAGGCATCAGCAACAGAAAAAAGACCTCCAGTGCAACAAACACTCAGTCTCGGAAGTCACTTTCACCTTGGTTCAGTGTGGCAAGAAGCTCCAATCCACCCGTTGAACAATTACAGCATATTAGCTTCTTGTCATTCAGACCTTTTGGAGGTGATACATCTCCATTTATTTGCTCTCTACATTTTCTCCCTCTCCTCATTTGCCTGCTCCTTTCCCCAGACAGGCAGGGATGTGCGGGGAGTCCACAGGGAGCTGTGGAATATTTCACTCCGCCAGTGAGGCACCCGGTGGGAATACGGGTTGAGACTGTACGAGTATGTATCTCATTAGTTCAGTTATGTAATTTGGAGCACTGATAATCCTCCAGGACTGCCAAGTTGCGCACCTCAGAAACAAGAGTCGGAGTCATCAACATGCAGCCAAGTAGAGACTAAGCTGCTAATTGCTGGTTGTGGTAATGTAACTGGTAATGTAAGCTACAGTCCTCTATGGTGTCAGGAGTAAAAACTAGAGCACAACTGGTGAATGACACATGCCGACACCTGCTTTGCTTTCTGGTAACAAATTCTAAAAGTGATATCAATCAAAGTTCATGTATTTAACTCGACAAATAATTTTGAATTAGGTCAATGCCTGGAAAAAAAATCTAGTATTTTAGCGATGCTTGTAACCAATTAACAGCTTCACAACTTAATACTGTCACACAACAGCTCAAATGATTATGAGATACTGTATGTGAAAAGTGCCACTTACAGTGACAAAAATATAATTCTCTAAAGTTGCACTAAACTATTGTGTATATTTTAGCGTATTGTTTCGGTTTTTCAACCAGTGGTGTGTTTTAGTTCAGTGGGATCTCTATTATCAGCAGCATTAGGAAGCTGTCTAAAAAACTACAAATGTCCAAAAAAGATGGACACAGTCCCTCCAAGTCAATGTAGAATTGCCTAAAATCGCATTACTACTTAATACTAAATACATAGATTTTGCTAACAAAGGATCCTGCTCCCATTAGCTACAATAAACCCTTGTGATCAATGTGCTGGTGGTCATAGTTAAATAGATTTTAGCCTCAGAAACATTAATTTTTGTCTAATCAGATTGCAAGTTGAATAATGAATATAATGATAATGAACTGAATTAGACTGAATTGGATTATAACAAATTGCACTGAATTTGATGATAACTGAAATGATTTTTACTCAGTCCAATTGAGCTTGTACTAAACTTCTTTTCTTTCAGTGTAAAGTGCTCTGAGATGCCTTTTGTTGTGTATTGGCACAACATGAATAAACTGAATTAAAAGTACCACTCCCCAGCGCCACAGTCTTATCAAAAATATGACCAATAGACAAATTCTCAACTTGAAGCTTGCTCACAGTTCACAGACCGAGAGTGACATCATGGTAACTCCTCCCACTTCTTAAATACAGTCTATGGAAAAAGTTCTGATAAACCCACTTTATTCAGCAGTAAACATCAAACAGATCAAGTCACCAGTTGAAGGGTCTTGAAACAGAAAACAAAGCTAAAATGAGATGAATACTTCAATCACAATATCAATAAAACTTTGAGAATATAGGAAGCCTTTCCTACAATTTTTGATATAGTGAACAAGCTAATGCCTTCCTCAGTTGATGCCCAATCAATTCTCAAGGTAGTTTGTTTAATCTTTTCCCATTCTAAATGTGTACTAAACAAAAATAATGCACTGGTAAAATTGTGACTAGAATCCGTTTATTTTAATTTATGGCTTTTGCAGATCAGTGCAGTTTCTACGAGTTCGAAGTCTGAGTAAAGCTGTAATAAGTATGTGGTCTAAATTTGACATGCTAGGATATATACATTATTATCCTTCAAGCCAAATTGGGAAAATGAACAGCAACATTATCATGCACTGCTTATAAAGTTTGATTTCAAGTTGAGTAAAAAAGAGGAATTATTCTTTTGTGCTGGTGTAGTGTCCACTGATGGCACTATCTATCTATATTTAAAACTATCTCTCAAAAACTATTTAGCTATATAGTTACTTTAGATGGCATTTCCTTGGCTTCTAGAAATACAGAGAGGAACCTCAGAATTTAACATTTGACGCACATATAAAACAGGTTTCTAGGACTGCCTTCTTTCACCTTCTTAATATTGTTAAAATCAGGAACATCCTGTCTCAGAGTGATGCAGAAAAACTAGTCCATGCATTTGTTACCTCAAGATCGGACTACTGTAATGTTTATTATTGGGCTGTCCCACAAAGTTTCTGATCAGATTCAAATTCAGCTGATCCAAAATGCTGCAGCCAGAGTTCTGATGAGATCTAACAGGAGAGATCATATTTCTCCAGTTTTAGCTTCTCTTCATTGGCTCCCTGTTAAACTCAGAATAGAATTTAAGATTCTTCTCTTCATTTAAAACTCTTAATGACCAAGCTTTATCATATCTTAAACATCTCATAGTTTCACATTTTCCCAATGGAGCACTTCGCTCCCAAACTGCAGGTTTACTTTTGGTTTCCAGAGTTTCTAAAAGTAGAATGGGAGGCAGAGCCTTCAGTTATCAGGCCCCTCTCTTGTGGAACCAGCTGCCATTAAAGCTATGGTAGGTAATCCTAGAGAGCTAGCAAGAGAGCAAGCAAGATTCGAAAGTGGCCCCTCCTCTAAGCTCCCCCTGCTCCTATGACACACCTTTCCTCACTTTGCTGTCTATTTTTACGTCTATGTTTATGTTTATGCATTTAGCAGACGCTTTTAACCAAAGCGACTTATAAATGAGGATATAACATTACAGCTAAAATCAAAGCTAACAATAAGCTACATAGAAGGAAACCACTAGTCAGACTCTGTCAGAGGTGACAGGGGGACAGTGTAGGGATAGAGTGCAGACATAGAGGGAAGTACAGAAAGATAAAGTGCAATAGAGGGAGTAGGGAAGTACAGGGTAAGTTCTAGGATAGGAGATGCTCTCTGAAGAGCTGAGTCTTCAAGAGTTTCTCGAAGATAGACAGGGACGCCCCTGTTCTGGTAGCGCTTGGTAGGTCATTCCACCATTGTGGAACGACACATGAAAAGAGTCTGGATTGTCTTAAGCATGGCGTAGGCACTGCTAGACGACAATCCTGTGACGACCGGAGTGATCGAGTTGAGTCATAAGCCTTTGCAAGAGCATTCAAGTAGATGGGAGCTGTTCCATTAAGGACTTTGTAGGCTAACATAAGTGATTTGAATTTGATGCGGGCGGCTATGGGTAGCCAGTGGAGTTCAATGAACAGAGAGGTGACGTGTGCTGTTTTCGGCTGATCGAAGACCAGATGTGCCGCCGCGTTCTGGACCATCTGCAGTGGTTTCACAACACAGGCTGGGACACCAGTTAGGAGAGCGTTGCAGTAGTCAAGGCGGGAGATGACCATAGCCTGCACCTGGAGCTGGGTGGCGTGTTGGTTGGGTATGGCCTGATCTTTCTTATGTTTAATAAAGCGGCATGATAGAGCAATGGAGGCAACATGCTCTTTAAAGGTTAGTTGGTCGTCAATCATGACATCCAAGTTTCTAGCTACCTTTGATGGAGCAAGAGATATAGGAATTCAGTTTGGATGCAGATGCTGTGGTGTATTGTTGGTTTGGCTGGGAAGACAAGCAGTTCAGTTTTAGAGAGGTTTAGTCGGAGGTGATGGACTTTCATCCAATTTGATATGTCAGAGAGACAGTCTGAGAATCGTGCTGAGACCGCGGGGTCGTCAGGTGGGAATGACAGATGGAGTTGGGTATCATCAGCATAACATTGGCATGAGAAGACATGTGATCGGATGATCTGGCCCAGTGAGGTGGTGTATATGGCAGAGAGAAAGGTCCCAGTACTGAACCTTGGGGGACCCCTGTGGCGAGGTGGTGCGCTGCAGAAGTGTGACCAAGCCAGGATACTTTCAATGACCAACCAGTGAGGTATGATTCAAACAAAGAGTGTGCTCTCCCTGCGATGCCCATGCTGGAGAGTATGTACAAAAGGATACAATGGTTGACGGTGTCAAACGCAGTCTTGACTTATCAAGCAGGATGAGTACTGAGGACTTAACTGTCGCTCTGGCTTCTTTTAAGGCTTCTGTCAAAGCCAACAGAGCCGTTCCAGTGGAGTGTCCACTTTTAAACCCAGATTGGTTTGGATCAAGGAGGTTGTTTTGTGAGAGGTAATCAGTGACCTGCTTAAAGTCCGCCCTTTCAATAGTTTTAGACAGAAACGGGAAGAGAGAGACCGGCGGATACATCTCCACATGAGGGAAGGTTTCTTGAGCAGCGGTGTAACCCGAACTTGCTTGAATGTGGTAGGAAATGTGGCTGATGTCAGTTAAGCCTTAATCACATGTGTGACTGCTGCAGTTACAGTAGGAGCAATGGACTGGAATAGATTAGTAGGAACAGGGTCCAGCGGGCATGTAGTAGGACGGCTACATGTGAGAAGTTTAGACACACAGCAAGAGCGGTGAATGAAGAAAATAATGCAGTAGGACTTCTGCATGCTGATTTTGTGGTACAAGGTTCGGGCGTGGACAGTTAAATAAAATTAAATAAAATTAAATAAAATGTTTGCTTATAGCTGACACTTTGTCAGTAAAGAAGGAGGCAAAGGTGTCTGCTGTCAGATTTCCCCCCTTTTATTTCTCATTTGACATTATGTATATTTGGCATTATTGTGGTCATTAACTTGTGTTTCTCTGTCTCAAAAGGTATCCTTTGAATGGTGTTACGGTGTTTGTTGTCCCCTCTTTTCTGTCCTCTTAAACCCCAGCTGGTCGAGGCGGATGGCCACCCTTCCTGAGTCTGGTTCTGCCAGAGGTTTCTTCCAGTTAAAAGGGAGTCGTTTCTCTCCATAGTCGCCTCATGCATGCTCAGAACAGGGGATTGGACCAAGCAGAAGTTTCGGTGCAATCTGTTGGTTTCCTTACCAAGGAAATAGTTTTTTGAATTGGCTCTGTATGCATGAATTGAACTAATTTTGAATTTAATTAATTGGATTTTGATTGGATTATTATTACAATGAATTGGACTCTAACTGTTTGACTTGAACTGTATCATTGAAGTGCCTTGAGATGACATTTGTTGTGATTTGGCGCTACACTGTATATACACACATGAACAAAATTGTTGGTACCCCTCTGTTAATGAAAGAAAAACCCACAATGGTCACTGAAATAACTTGAAACTGACAAAAGTAATAATAAATAAAAATTTACTGAAAATTAACCAATGAAAATCAGACAATGCTTTTGAATTGTGATTCAACAGAATTTAAAAAAACAAACTAATGAAACAGGCCTGGACAAAAATGATGGTACCCCTAGAAAAGATTGAAAATAATTTAACCATAGGGACATGTTAAACTAAGGTGTGTCATCTAATTAGCATCACAGGTGTCTTTAAACTTGTAATCAGTCAGCATGTTAAAGGTAAAAGCTATAAGACCATCTTCAAGCAGCTTATTGTTCCTGTGACTACAGGTGCACATATTATTCAGAAGTTTAAGGCCCACGGCACTGTAGCCAACCTCCCTGGATGTGGCTGCAGGAGGAAAATTGATTACAAAATTAAGAGACGGACAATACGAATGGTAACCAAAGAACCCAGAACAACCTCCAAAGAAATTAAAGGGGAAGGTACATCCGTGTCAGATTGCACCTTTCATCGTTGTTTGAGCCAAAGTGGACTTCATGAGAGATGACAGGAGGACACCACTGTTGAAAGCAAATCATAAAAAAGCGAAACAGGAATTTTCCACAGTGCATATTGACAAGCCACAAAGCTTCTGGGAGAATGTCCTTTGGACAGATGAGACAAAACTGGAGCTTTTTGGCAAGGCACATCAGCTTTATGTTCACAGACACAAAAATTAAGCATACCAAGAAAAGAACACTGTCCCTACTGTGAAACATGGAGGAGGCTTGGTTACGTTCTGGGGCTGCTTTGCTGCATCTGGCACAGGTCTTGAATCTGTGTAGTGTACAATTAAATCTAAAGTCTATCAAGGCATTCTGGAGAGAAATGTACTGCCTTGTGTCAGAAAACTTGGTCTCAGTCGCAGGTCATGGGTCTTCCAACAGGATAAAGACCCAAAGCACACAGCTAAAAACACCCTAGAATGGCTAAGATCAAAACATTGGACTATTTTGAAGTGGCCCTCTGTGAGCCCTGGTCTAAATCCTGTTGAACATCTGTGGAAGGAGTTGAAACATGCGGTCCGGAGAAGGCACCCTTCAAACCTGAGACAACTGGAGTTGGTCGTGCAACAAAATATTAAGTTAAGGGTACCATCATTTTTGTCCAGGCCTGTTTCATCAGTGTGTTTTTTAAAATGATTCTGTTGAACCACAATTCAAAAGCAATGTTTGATTTTCATTGGTTAATTTTTAGTCCTTTATTATTTATTATTATTTTTGTAACTTTCAAGTTATTTCGGTGACCATTGTGGGTTTTTCTTTCATTAACAGAGGGGTACCAACAATTTCATCCCTGTGTATAAATAAACTGAATTGAATTGAATTGATCCTTCCTGCCTGTCTACCATTCTCTGGCCTCTTGTTTAGCCCCCGAAAGGTCTCTCATCGGTTCCTCCAATCTCCTGTTCAACCCACAGAGGGGTCTCTGCTGTGCCACTGGGATAAGACTTGTACCTTGGAACTGGCCATGTTTGCCCTTGGCTGGTTTCTGGGACTGTCTTTGCCATGTCTTGTGCTTTCCTTTTTTATGTGGACTGTTTCCCTCCGTTCAGACCCACTCTGACTGCTGGCCTGTGTTTGGCTGGACTTTTTTTTGTAACATCCCTTGAGGATGGGACAAGGTACCGTTAGAGTTTGTGAATTGTTTTACTTTTGATTTGATTTCCTTGTTTTAATTTTAGTTTTGTTTGATTATTTTTTCATGTTTGGGTTCTTAGTGCTTTAAGTTATTGGTTTTGAAACTAGAATTTCTAAATTCTCTGTTTGTTTCAGTCTAATCTTGATTTGCCTTATTGTTTATAGCACATTTTATGGTTTATTTTTCTACTTCAGTCTGTTCCACATGCTTATCAGTAGTTGTCCTCAGTTCCCATGTTTGGTCCTCAGCGCCGCACTCACCTGATTTCAGTTTGTTACAGCTGTAGTCACCCACTCATCAGTTCCCCACAGTATTTATGCTCCTTGGTTTGTCTTGTCATTGTGAGATCCTCACTGTTGCTGTCTTCTTGATTGTTGTCTGTGGTTCTGTCCTTCGCTTGTCTGTTTTTGCCATCTGGTTTGTCAAGTATTTAGTTTCTTCTTTTCACTGTTTAGTTCATGGTTTTCAGGCTCTGCCATGTTTTTGGTTTCAGTTTTTAGAATAAAGCTCCAGTTTAGTTTTCATAAGCCTCCAGTTTGCTTTTTGCATTTGAGTCATTAACCAAAACACAAAAACACAGACCATGACACTATGGTTTTTTACCACTGTAATGGCGATCTTACCAAAATGGACCATTTATGTAACAAGGCTAGTCTCTACAATCTTGTGGTGTCATCAAAGGATATTTAAGATCACAGATCACACTGCCACCAAAAGGGGGTCAAGTAGTGTCAAGAGGAGTTCAAAATTCAGCAGCAGCTTCCTTCCCCACAATAAAGAGAACATTGTATTGTGAGTGATTAAATGAGTAGACAATCCCATCTTAGCCTCACTGTCCAAAAACTGATGTCTTTGTTTTTTGTTTTTATTTCAGAGTCGCGTATTTTTTTGGAGGTGGTGTTTTTAAATGTGCTGGGCTCTTATGTTGAACTTAACCTGCTCCAAAGCTGGTTGTGTTTTCAACACAAGTTACCGTGGTGATACACTGCCATAAGAAGTGAATCAGCCCTTCTGACACTGAGCTGAACCTGAAGTTACCTCACTAAGCCACTAATCCTGCTTTGTATTACAGGCTCCTGGTCTGTTGCACCCAGAGCTGCTGGTTTTCTCTGTGGCCTGCTAATCAGCGAATGATGTACAGCTGGGGAGACAGGTGAATGCAATTAATAAGCTGGTGAAAGTGACAAGGTGACAAAGAATCTGAGGAATATAGTACCAAGCCACAGCATGTTACAAAACCATATAATCCTGACTGTAAAACTACTATGAGTTTAGAATTTAAATTATAATAACACACATTTCAAAATCCCCACCCCTCTTTCTGTCCCTCCTATTTTCTGACACATCCTCTATAGGGCATCAAATTTAAAATTCTGCACATTATGCCTTTAACTATACTTTGTCACTGTCTTGATTGTAACTGGTATTATGATGTCATATTGTTTTTAGATGAGCAATTTCTGTCATGATTTGTTTGTAGCAGAATATGTACATTATTTATGCACACAAGCTACTTTAGATACAGTTTTTAAAAGCAGATATATACAGTAGTGTGTGGGGTAATAGCAGGAGCTTTTGGTCTGAAGTCTAAAATAATAGAAAATTTTGTGGTGTGTCTTTGTGAAGTCAACCCCTTACACCTGTGTAATGGCCACTTTCATTCTGATGTAAATACATTTATTGGGCGTTTCAGCTTTAGCCTGGACAAATGGCTACGTTAGCCTGGTTGGTTCACTGGCTGAGGACGGCAAGACATCAGCATTTGACTCTCTTCTTAAGATCTTCACAGGGCCTTCAGCCCTACCTGGAGCTAGAGAAAAAGAAAAGGTAGAAAAAGGTGTCAGTATCATGTAGTGTGACACACCATGTCCAATAACAACGCACAACATAGCATCATTTAACCTTTACAACACATGTATTGATCCATCTTGTTGTTATCACACTGCGATCACAGCTCGGGGCTCGGCTCAGTTCAGCTTCAGGGGATGTTTGAATCCATCCCACAGTATTACTTAGAGACAAAGAGATCCAGCCCTGCTGTTTTTCCAAACCTGTCCTTGGACCATCCTTTTCCCCAGATCACTTTGTCTGGGCAACAGAGGGAAGATGTGTCCCTGGCTGTTTCCTTGAGATGACTAAATATACAATTGGAGGCACGAGATATAATCTTTGCACACTCAAGTAAAATGATTAACAAAATAAAAAAAATAAATAAAAAAACACCCATTTAATCCCTATTGATGATTTTCCAGAGACACAATGAAATAGCCGAACTCATTCTGAATGTGCAAAGATGTGTAAGAGCATTTCTTTTTTATCTTTGAAAAGATAAGACTCGCAATTACTCAATCAAGTCTTCAATAAAATATACTCATAACAGATGTAGTTTTAAAATGCATTATAGAGAATAAATTGATATTTCTTCATTTAAAATGTTTTAGCATACATTCTTGATAAAAATGGAAATAAATGCAGGAAACCTGAAATTACTTTGTTTGTCACTACAAAACAGGCCTCAGCTAAAAATGTTGATTTTCTGATTCAGGACACATGCACCCAGATGAATTCACGTCAAACCTTAACTGATATATCTTTCACATGTAAGCAGTGAGATCTAAGCTCTGTAAAACGTAGACTATGTGTTGCTGTTTATGTGCTGTAGCTCATTGTCATAACTGAAGGTATTGAAAATAAGATAATGGTAATTAAGAATGGTGAGTTTGATTGCACTGATACTGACAGCAACAGTAGCTATTGATGAATTAAATAATAATGTCTGATATAAACCCTTCACCATAAGATCAGTTGTAGTCATAGCTTAGAAATTCCAAATACTTTCAATATTTCCACATGTCAAACAGGTGTGATTTATTTTTTTAAACTAAAAGCTTAAGAGCAGAAGGGTAAGACTTTGATAAGGCAGAGTGTTATGTTACCATCATCCTGAAATCCCCTATTTAAAGTTAGTACAAACAGTCCAGGTAAAATATTAAAATGTCAAACATGTTAAGCAAAGTCATCGAGCTTAAAGTTAGTGAGCAAGCTAGTGACAGCTAATGAAAATCTGCCAGTGAAAGCTATCAGTTCAGCATAATCTTAACAGCTATGTTTGGTCCACAGTTTCACAATTTAGACTCAAAAACTATCAAATTATTGATTTTTAAAATTCAAATATGCCAAAGTTTTGCATGATGTGAAATTGTCCAAAAAGCTGTTGGACAACTGTAACATGCTCAAAAACCCCAAAGGACCAAAGGTCAAAGGACTGTTTTTTCCTTTTCTACTTCAGTTGCAGTTGAGTCTAACATTAAGATATAACTGGTGACAGGTTGGCATGACTTTGCATGACCATTGCCCCATGCAAAGCAGCAGGAAAGGTAAAATGTTCCTCTTACAATTGCTGTACCCTTAATGTGACACTAATATCTTGTGGTATTTCACGTTTTCTGCTAGACTGAGCTGGTCAGTTTCAGCTGACAGTTGCTGAATAGAAATGAGGGCTTATTTGCCTCTAAACCAAATACTTGCTTTTAAAAGCGGTAAAAGTTTTGAAAGGGAAATCTGACAAGATTATTGTGAACTGCAATACAAGAACAGAGAGCTGGGATGGTGTAAGTTTGTGAGGTGGGGTTTTGAGAATGATCAAATCAAGTGGTTGTTGTTAGTGTTATTGGTTCCAAGTGTGAATTTTATGCTGCAATCGTGGTTTTAATAACGAGCTCTAAAGCAAGTTATAACAGGCTTGAAAAACATGTCCAAGCAGCATCTTGTAGACTATTGTCAAACCTCTCCCAATTAGCAGGAGAAAGTGAGCAATGAGCATAAAAAGAGCACAATGACAGAGCCAGAGCCAAAGTTATCAAATTTGCTGTGAATGCTGATAATAGATATGTATGCTAAGGAAAATGGTACTTTAATAGAGTTTTTAACTGTAGATCTAGAACAGAAAATTGGACATGCATTCTAATTGAATACCTGGTCGAAAATGCACCCAGCACACCGTTATAAATCATCTGGAATCAGTTTTCTCAAACTCCTCTCTCCCTCTCATCCACTTTACAAACACAGAGTAAGGCTTTTTCAGCCTCTGATAAGTGTTAATAAATTACCTGAATTTGAAAATTAATGGCTAGCCGCCTGCTTCAGGGAGATATCATTGTGTTTCATGAATATTTTGATTTTGTGATTAGATCAAAATGCTGTGAATTCCTAAACAGCCCTCATGCCCAAGCTCCACTGATCATTAACTCTTCCCTTCTTGAAAAAAAAGAAAAGAAAAGAAAAGAAATCCATTGCATGCAAATGTGCTGATATGGAATAATTAGAATGAGTTCTGCCAGTATTTTTCTGCTGTAAGATTTGCATGACTTTAGATCTCATCCGACTGATCTGCTCCAAGCTGAGGAAAAATGTATGTTTTTGTGCAGCTTCCCTCAAAATTTACCTTGCCAGGAGAGATAATGGCTCATATTGTGATGTTAAAGAGGCTTGTATTTACCAAAAGAAACAAAGGCGATGCGGTTGCCAGTCCTGGAGGACATTGATTAGGCTCTTCCTGTCATTTTCTATTCACACACTGTATCAGTGACATTCCAGCTCATGTGCTTTTGTGCATGATAGGGATCAAATAGATTTCCACACACTGTCACAGCATTTACAGGTACGAAATGTCAGGAGGGGAAGAGCGTGGATAGTTATGCAAACTCTGACTAAACAACATATTCTTGCACTGGATCTGTTTCGACAGATGAAGATGCTCAGTCCATTTGCTTGGTTCTTTCAACCTCTCATGCACACATCATTACTGCTCAGAGACATGAAAACGCATGCTCACAGTCATATACACAGTCAGACTGAGACATAAGATTTATACTTTTTTAGAATTCTTTCTTACCATGGTGTTGGCACTTATGCACTCAAGTGGGCACACAAAAAAAGTGTGTAATGCAAGTATGTTACAGATACTTTACAAAGTGAGATCAGTGCAAAGTCAGATCTCACTTAGCCAAAGTGTGATTTCAAATACACAGGGATGTGTGTGTGTGTGTGTGTGTTTCTAGGGGTGGGGTGTACGTGAATACACACGAGTGTGTGTGCCCAGCAGCTGCACAGGGCCCCAGGGACAGCCCTGTGTAGATTGGGTCTCCTCAACCCACAGCTCATTAGTGGAGAGTGAAAGGAATCCACACAGATGGCTGTCAACGTTCAAAAAAGTCGGCTGCCTGAGACATGTCAATTGAGGTTTAAGTTCCTTCTGCTCATTTCTGTGACACTGCAGTATTCAAGCAACATTTGTTTATTCTACCCAAAAAGTACAAAAACACTGAAGCCTGGTGACATCTGAAAATGTGTTTTCTAATGAGCGCTCAGACTACTGAACAGGAGCCTGCACTTGTCATTCATCACCACAAATTACTCGTTCTAACTTGACATGTTTTCAGTGCTACAGATGACAGGTTTGTCTGTTCTGCAAACACTGAGAACGGTCTCCATTTAAACTGGAAATATGGTACCGAACAGTCTGGCAATACGCCATGGAAAATCAATTAGATTGTTTACTTGTCAAAGTTGGAATGGAGGCCATGCCACCAACAGTCGCTCATCATTTCTACTCCAACACTGTCACCTGCTCTCTTCCTGTTATTCAATTAATGCAACTGAATACACAGTTATGATACAGCAGGGCTTTCTGACCACATGGGCTCTCGTGATATGGTATTCAGTGACTGCAAACCTCTACTTGAACCTTATGAAAACGAGCAAGATAAAAGCTCTTGAGAATGTGTGATATTTTCTTCGGTAACCCCTGGGCTGGTAGTATTCAGGAAATGAAAAATAAAAAAATAAACCCTTTAAACCTCAATTGAAATATAACTTTCAATCAAATCAACAGTACATGAGTGCATCATGAATCATATCTAGTACTGAAAGCAAGAACAAAAAGATTGTACTTGAATGATAAAACGGTTTAGTGTCGTAATGCATTTTCTGCTTATACAGCACAGTAAGGAAAAAGAAGAGGTTTTAAGAGAGAGAAACTTAGAGTGGCTGTAGGAAACTATTACATCAGAAATTTAGCAGTTGTTTCAAACAGGCGGGAAAAGCTGCAGCAACTGTGCAAATTCACAGCAGCTGCTTCTTGACAACGCTCACGTCAGGTACGTCAACAAAACCGACGTGTAAAACAAACCGCATGCGGGTTGGGTAAGATTTTTTAACAAGTTGGTGAGGCAGAAGTTGACTTGCTCATTCACTGGAGAGTGGATTAAAAGTTGCTCTAGAGCAGAGATGCTACTTTTCAGTAATTGTACATAATCGCAATGTGAACACCACTTGAGCTGACCTACTTATGGGGCTCAGAAACTTTTTATCCTGCAGCCAAGTCTAAAAATAACCCTGTGGCCAGTTTTAGATTCATCTCAATGGTAACCCTGACAGTTTTGCAGAGTGCCAGTGACAGAGTCCTGCTAAGCAGCAGTAGCTGGCAACAGCTTAAACACTGTTCACTGCATCAGTGGTCTCTCCACTGAGTCCTTAAGAAAACTCTTTCCAGTAGCTGAAAATTAGAGCATCATTTACACTAAACAGGCATTTTTAAGTTCTAAATGCATACAATAGTGAGTACGAGATCACATCAATCTCAATAAGCTGTCATACTTGCCATGATCATGACTCGGCCAGTTTGAAAACCAAATCTTTATATTTTCTTTTTTGTTTCTTTGATTAGCTATAGTTGCTTGTTAAGCTTTGTGCCAGAGATCAATGTGGAGTAGCTCCCCCTTAATCGTGTACTGTGAATGGCAGCAGAATGATCTTGTGAACAAATTGGTTTCAAGTCCAGGAAAAGAAATCACATAGATATTTTGTTCTCTCCTTTCTTTCCCTTTTTCTTTTTTGTGCATGTGTGTCATTGTGAAGACGTTCTCTTTTGCTGTCCGCATCGTTGCTTTAAGATGATTTGGAATTAGAGGCTTTTCATACAACACATATTATGTAGCATGGTGGGACTCCATTAGCCTGAATCAAAGAGGACAACGGCCTTCGTGGAGCTACACAGTAATGTGGCATTCTGTGTTTCAGCAAATAAATACCAAATCCGCCTCTTGCAGTTGCAGCCAACGCAAACTAACTAATTAAAAGATGAAAGCGAAATGTCTTCCTTGCAGTTTGACAACGCTTTTTTTTTTTTTTTCAAAGAATGGTAACAGTGGAGTCTTGAATACTTGGCCAAAGTCACTATGATGCTAATAAGGATCTTGAGTAGCAAACAACCCCGATTTGGGGCTACACCAATTGCAATCGGCTACTGTTGGAGAGGGAGCAATTAGAGCCAGAGTGTTGTCCCTGAACTGACACTGGCCTGTGGGAAGAGGAAACTGTTTTTCTTTTCTTTTTCCCATTGAATCTATAGTCCACACTACCTCCTTGCACCAGTGTTCCTTCCCAACTCTTGGAGCATCTTGGGAGCACTAAGCTCAGACAGCAGGATTAGTCAAGGATCCATCTTGAGACGCAGATAATGTTTTTGCGCGCAGGCTCCCCTACTCTGTGTTGGCTTCTGCTTCACTGATTAGAACTCCAACAGAAATGGCCATTTGTTCTTAAGCTGCCCCCCCTTCCCTTTGTTGAGCTGTTTTTGTCAGCCATCCCTCTAATTCAGTGCAATAACCATTCACAAGTAGGTCAAGACAACGCTGCAACCAGCAGCGTCTCTGACTCAGAGACTGCCAGCAACATAGAAGAGCCACAGGGCTGTTTAAATATGCCCTCTGGTCTCTCCTTCTCACACAATCTAAATGACTGGAAGTGGGTGGCACCAAGAATGTGCTGCAAGTTTTCTTCCTCCACAATTCAAAGCAATTTATTTTTCTTTATCTAACCCGAAAAACCTTTTTTTTTATATTTCCCTTTCACTCCAAGCAGCATAAGTTCAGTGCACAGGTCCCGTGTTGCGTTTGGGTAAAACCCACCTTAACAGTTGTGCTCTTGTATTTTATATAAGGGAGTGTGTGAGCGTGCGTTTGCCGCCTCACCTGTCAGTCATTGTGAGTGACAGGGGATGTGTGTGTGTGTGTGTGTGTGTATTGGGTATTCAGGAGCCCAGCATCTGGCGTCACACCTGCACAATCGCACACTCACTTCCATCGGGGACCATTCCCTTCTCTTTTGTTGGCAAACAGTGACACTTTACAAATAATTTATTTGCTTGCGCTTGTTTTCTTTCCATTTCCTTTGGGCCATTTGTTGCTGAAACGTTTCGTATCCAAAACAGCAGAGATAGAAACCTGCCGAGAGAGCAATAACAAAGTCTAATATGACAAGTGTCTGCACCTCATTATGTAAAGGACTAGAGTGAAGCTGCAAAGACAAAGCACACTACATACATTTAAAAAGACAGGTTTTTGACCCCCACTGACACTCTTGTTTGGTCTCCACTTAAATGTTCACAATTATTTAAATCAAGCAAGCTGACATTTAAATATTAATAGTCCTTGCTTTCACACAAGAAACAATTACATGTTTTGTGTGATTGTCAAGAGGGGTGAAAAAGAGCCTCAGTTCCTCCAGTTACACACACACACACACAAATACACGTACACAGCACTGAGGCAGGGCCCGAGTAAATTTAATTTAGAGACATTCTCTTCTTCCCTCCACATCCTGGGCTTTTAAGACACTGAAGTGACTGTTCTTTGCCCATGTAAAAGAACCCCATTATCAAAGCATTAAGATATGATTAAACTGACATTTTCTTAAGAAAACGAAAAGAGTTGGGAATAAAGGGAAAGAGAGAACTACATACTCCAGATCTTATCAGGAGGGAGGTGGGGGTTGAGGGAGTACATACTGATCTTTGAAGGAGCTTATTACAGAGCAAGCTAAGAAGACAAGCACAGTGGTGTACTGATCAGAGGTATGCAAGCCAAATGCACCTGCTAGATTTCGCTATCATTCACAGGGTGTCAGTCAGTGCTGAGGCCCCTGACTGACGCTGGTGCAACCTGAACGCCTCGCAGGGCACACTTCAAAAAGTATCCGGCTAAGCTCAGCACTGACGCTGACGCAACATCTGATAAGAGTCTCCTGCAGGAAAAGAAACAGGAGCAATTAAAACAATTTTATTAGTTTCAAGAACAGTTTCAACCACACGTCATGTTCATGAGATATCAGTTACTGGAAGGAATAAGTCTGTGATCTTAGTGGATTTGGAGTTCCAAGATTTCACAATCTAAATTGGCGATATTTGGCAATTTAGTTCCTTCTGAATACACATTCCCATGTATATCCAGCCAAATTTCTACAAGTTTCCAGTGTTTTATTTACCTCCTGCTTTTTTTCATCTAGCTGCTGTTTGTCTCAGATTACATTGATCAACGTCTGAACTCTGAATGTAGTCATTGTTGTCAGCTTAAAAATTATAGGCATGACCTGATGTAGAGGTAAAATAAAAGCTGTGTAATCTCTGACTGAGATGATGGATAGATTGACCTCCTAATCTTTATCTCTATTTTAAGATATAAATTAAACTTACCTTTCCCTGTCTATAGGCTTAATCTTGTGTATTTGATTGTTTGGCTATTGTTATTTTTTTTTCCGTTTTCCATACATATCATTATTAATAGAGTTCTTGGTGGCTTCTTAATGAATGTCAGTCTACATCCCTCCATCACAGTTTTTCCTCTGCTTCTCCACTGCTTTTCCATGTTCCTCAACCCTTCATTTATTCTCTAAAAATCCAATCAAACTCAACAGATTTTTCTCTTGCAAAGCTTAACGCGGAGGAGGCGGCAAACTTACAAAAGCCTTATGTAGATATAAAATTATACAGACAGAGACTCATTCTGTTTTCTTTGTGGTCTGTAGCTAATTTGACAGGTTATTTGTGTCTCATTAAGATGCCACATCTTTACATCAAACTCTAAATAAACTGCTGCAGTTCTGACAGTCTACCGGTTAGCTGCTGATCGTGCATTTATCTTAACTTCTATGTAGCAGAAAGTTGTGGTGAGTTCATAGTTGCTCTATATTTGAAAGATGTAGTGATGCTCACACGGGAATGCACTGTTACATGTCACAGTCACTGTGGCTGGAGTTGCTCATAAATAATAATAATTCTTGCTGCAATGACATACAGCAGGATCAGTTATGTAAACAACTTTGGAAAGCTAGCAGTTTAGGATTGTAGCTAACTATGAGAATCAACATTAAAACTCTCAAAAGATTTTTTTTTTTGATTTCTCATCACAGCTGGTGTTTCAACCCAGTCTTAAGGCAAAATGTGATAACTGACATGAATCTTCAATATGCTGAATTTAGTTGTTATTTCGTACTAATGGACGTACTGATAGTGTAATTGCTGCATTTTGCCCATCTCAGCAGAAATTGCACAATATGAACATTTGTCTACATTTATAATGCATAGTAATTTTACAATCCAGGCTTCAAAATTGTGAGATGACCAAAATTACTTCTGCCTCAAAACAGACACCTGATCAAAATATCCTCTGTCTGGATCAACAGCTAACAAGATCAGCCACCTTGGTCTGAAAGGAGAAGAAGAAAAATAAAATATTTTGTCTAATTTCATCTCGTCTATTTCGTATAGTCTTTGTTTTATGACTATTTCACATTTTGCTGTAAGAAAGAACTGAGTATTGTAGCAGTGAGAGCAAAATTTGATATTTTCTAGATTATATTTTTTTAAGCTCCTTTAACCTATAGATACATCATGAGAGCTGGGTAGAGCACCGTCACTTTACTTTTACAATACTGCTAATTTGTCCCAGTGATCACTCAGAGTATTGCATTAAGAAGTCCCAAAGCCAAGTCCCAAAAGAGACACAGTCTATAAAACCATTGACAGGATACCTCAAACTTGCATAACCTTATCCCAATGTAAAGTCCACCGGCAGAGCAGGGTTAAGAGGACGGGTAGCAGTGTTCATCTGCCTCTAAATTTTTACAATGGAACAAAAGTCAGAACATACATATTTTTCTAACCATCCAACAATGCAGAGAGACATGTTTCATACATGCCAAAATGACCTCTTCATTTTGATCTCAGTACACTGCTTTTTATCAACAGCATTTCATACAGTAGTGAAAAAAGTGAATAGTACTTGTTTTTCTTTCACTGTTGAACGTTTTGGATGCAGTGGTATTTCACAGTAACTTACAGTAGAGTAATAAAGCCTACTGTAGATACAGAGGTTAGGGGCGGTGCACACCGATGTCAGGATTTTCTTCTGAGGCTTCCAAACGCAGCTGAGGTATGCTCAGCATGTGATGTGAAATCTGTGTAATTTTCTGAAAGGCATCGCATAATCAGGAGGAGTCAAAAGCTCTCTGGCAGTAGCTGTCATGTGGCCACAGCCATGATATACAACACTTCTCAGCCTTTACCCGCAGAGATTGAATGAATAGCAAAAATTAAATGTACAGACATCTATCATGTAAATTTCAAATCACTATTTGACTGATGCATTTATTTCTGTATCATTGCAATAACTTTGTGATCAGGGGAGAGTAAAGCCATCAATGTGAATAAAACCTTTTTTTTATGTTTTTGAAGGAGTTATTTTGGCTGCTTCTGTTACGGTAAAGTTTTTGGATTTGCTTTCTAAGAGAAAAATCTTTATTTACAGTACATTGATCTGCTTGATGTGGCGCCAGCTGCCAAGTTGCACAGGCAATATACTGTCAAAAGATCTGAACTGAGATATAACAGAGACATTTTGATTTATGGTCTGATGAGCTCTCTTCTGCGTGAGCTGCATGGAACTCTCACTCACTCACTGCTTTAATTATCCCTTCTTCTTACTTCTTCTTCTTCTTACTCTTTCAAAGTGCCTTTTTTATTTTTTGCATTTATCGTTATTTCTCCCCCTTCCTCATTGATCCAACTTTTCATCCTGTATGTCACCCCTGCTCCTAAATCCTTGTGGATGCACTCATCGAGGGGTACGAGCTGTAGCATCATATAACCATATGAGTAGAGCAGCGAGGGGAGTTGGGGGGATAGAAAGAATCAAATATCACATAAAGTCAGTATCAACATTACATAAAACAAAACTCCTCTTCTCCTCCCAAGTCTCCTTTCCTGCCTTGTTTCACAGTTTGGTGGAGGAGTGGAGGTGAAATGTGCATCAGCGTGTTGAATGGCACAATGTGTAACATTGTTGCTGATTTCCAGTTTCACTCAACACACTCCTGCTGAGTTAATAAATCTGACCTCTGCTTAATTAAAATAACAGACCATCCTCCACTGAGGAAAAAGGAAGCAGTTTGAGAATTATTCTAACTAATCGCTAATTAAGATTTAGCAAAAACAACAAGGAACCTGCCAGTAAAGATAGATCTATTTTTAGAGTATATTATGAGGATGGAACAGCTGCATGTGGGAATTCACTCACAGAGAGAAGTTACTGTTCCTGTGGATGGAGCAGCACTGTTTCTTCAGAAAACCAGCAGAATGTCGGACTGCAGCATTTTTTCTTGAGTCAACTCAACTGAGGTACAGAGACAAATTCCCCCAAACCATCAACCCCAACAGGAAAATAATCACATTGAGAGTACTTATTTAGGATGTTACAGCCGTTTCTGCAGAAAGAGCCACTGTTGCTTCCTTAATTGCTAATTTTGTAGTGTCGATCTTTTGACCACATAAGGTGAAAGAGGCCAGAAACACAGTCATAACATAATGATTGTGCTGTAATAACTGCGTCTTCTCTCTAGTCTCGAATCTTGGCCCTTGCTGCCGTGAGGGCTGTAATTCTACAGCAAGGAGTGTTAAGAGGATATCATTATCATGTGTTTTCCGAGTAAGCTGCAGATTTGGTTAAATATAGTTGGGGGGAGTGTTGTCGCTGTTTCCTCTTTCTTTTTCAGTTTTGCATTAAAGCTGGGTCAAGCCGACCCCTCCCAAGGCAATTCTTTTCAAACAGAGCTGCCAAAGCGCCTCCTCTGCCACAAATGCAGCCGGTATCGATGCCATGCTCAAAAACTGATTGAAAAGAGACTTACATGTTTCAAAGCATGCTGGGAGCTGGGGGCCAGGCGAAAGCCCAAAGTATTAAAGCTGAGATAGTCACCAGTATGCTATAAAAAGGCAACATATGCCCACAAGTCCAGCAGAGCACCAATGATGCAGATTGAGATTCAGAGGGATTTTTTCTTAATGAAAACATTTATGGCCATACTTTGTTGTTTTGTCCCGAGTACAAACATTGGCACATAACATTTTTCATTCCTCCAAACGTGCTGGATTCAGAAGATTAAAAAGTGAATCTAAGAGCGTGAGGTCATTTGTAATACAATTGAAAAAGGAATATCATCTTTTTTCCTTTTGAATAAAAGTTTCCCATTTCACTAATGATCTGATTCAATAGCTTATGTCACTCCATTCAGTTTCTGTAAAATCTCACAGGTAATTAGGTCAGAGCAATGAAAACATTTGTGATGCGATCACTTCATCCTTCTTTTAAATGGAACAGATTTTGAAGGACACAGTGGAGCTGGTGAAAGAGTAAAAGACATGACACTGCTGACTGAAGTTAATTAAAGATGATTTTATGAGTCCCATTTTACTCTCTGATATTCAAAGATCTCCTCAGAAAGTATCAATGGCAGATTTGTGAAAAGAGATTTTTAATTAGCGAATGAGTGAGAATTGTGTCGATTTTTTTTTTCCAGCTGATATCTGTTTTTTATCAGAAGATGGTGAAGAAGAAAAGGAATGATTCATCCAAATCCCAAAAGAGTCTCGTTGTTATAACAATATACTGTTCCTCTTTAAATCTGAGAGGAGAATGGAATTTCTGTGCTGAACCGTGGAGCTGCGCTCTGCGTTTGCATATTTATTCAGCTGTCACATCTATCTGAGCAGATCATCAGAGGAGATAAACTAAAGAGATGAGGGAATAATGGCTCTTGCTGAGAGGCTGCCGGATGAGACGAGCATATTCCTGAAAAACACCAGGAACTGGGTAAACAAAAATGTACTCTACAAAGCCATGCAATCCGAAATGAGTTGCGGTTGATGATGATGATGATGGCGATGATAATGATGATGAAGATGCAGTGAATAAAATTTGAACGACAGGAATTTTCAAGGAGTAACGACCCAAACAAAGTGAAACTTTTTCCCTCTGTTATACCGAAGCAGCCACTCAGAGAAGAGAAGATGTGGAGATATTTTTAGCAGAATTCCCAAACATTTTGAGTTTGCCTTATTTAGTTGCAGATTTGAATTTTTCATGTCCACGAATGATATGAACATTGACTGCATAAAGTAAGGGTTTCAGACTTTATTCTCACATAGAACCAGTGTGCCACAGAGGAGCAAAACATTGAGCAACCTTTGTGGGAAAACATTCCTGAAAAGAACACTGATGTTTGGCAAAAGGAGCCTCTGATAGCTCAGATAGCTCTTAAAAGAAAACTAAATGTTGTCAAGGTGACAAGAAGACCTTTAGAAAATGTTTCTCTTGATTTGGACCAGATACATGCAAACTATCACTTTTTTTTTACACTTTTTATGTGTTGCACCTGTGAAAGTTGCTGACCTTTCATTTGACTGCTGCAACAGTAATAGTGTTCATCTACATGTAAGGGTATCACAGGTACACGTGTGTGATACATATCTGTAAATGCATATGTGCACCCACTCAGTGAGGGCAATATACGACAGTTAATTCAACAAACATCTGAGAACTGACAAGAGGACAGAGGAGAAACTCTGCTCAATGGTGCCATCTAGTGGCTCCTGGAGGTGAGCCGGGACCAGCTCCACAGAAACAGCAAGAAGTCTCCCCTGCTTCTGATGAGGAGGTTTGGATAACAATTATCTGTTGTATTTGCATTAATGTGATTGCTTTGTCTGCAGACTCATCTGACTGCAATTATAAAGAGTAGCATTAAAACACTAATTAATTAACTCAATTGTGGGTAGATTGATTAATTCTAAACAAACATGAGATCGCAGCAAGCAAATGAGCTCTGGAGTGCCGATGCATCTGGGAGAGCTGCTGCAGAAGACATTTTTGATTATCTGCAGACACATGTAGTTGCAAATCTTTTAATTAACACAAATAGATAGTGGGAGTGAGTCAGCTGTACAACTATCCTGCTTGTTACTTGTAATCATAATTTGGTCAGTTTTTAAGGGGTGTGAATGTTTCACTGGTTTAGAGACAGTGAGACAGTGAAGGAAAGGGGGCTCAATTATTCCAAAGTTTGTTGCGCATGTGCATGGCTGTGCACATGTATGGTATGTGTGTGTGCGTGTGTGTGTGTAGCAAAATGGGTCTTGATGTGGAAAGTTATCCCCCCCAAAAAAAATGATCAAATTATGAACAGAACTAAACAGATGGTCACATAAATCATCCATTCACATGTTGGAGTGATGCCTCTGTTGCAGAACAATGAATCACCGCCTATCAGTGCTAAAATGAAAACATAAGGGCTTTGATGAATACAAAAGTCTGTGTGTTGTTATATCTTCAATCTAAGATTTTAAAATACCGACTGTCTGAAATGACTGAAAGAAAGATGTCTGCACATTCATTATTATTATCATTCATGTATATATTTTAATTTGAAATGATCCCAATCTGTAAATTTGGACCAGATTGATTATTTTGATGAAAAATGTTTCATTTTCAGCATAAATGCATGCATGCACCTTCATCATCCATAAAAATCCAGGACTCCTGAAGCAGATTTAAAAGGGAGCAGTTAGTCAAAGCTCCCTTTCTCAGAGTGCTGTCAGCATCTGCACATGCAGAAAAGCCTAATCAGAGAGATACCAGTAAAGTGCATGTAATACTTTAGAGATTTAATGCAGTTTTTAATTGGATAGAGGCCCATTATTTTTCAATACAGAGGGGGCACTGAGGCACATAAAGCTCTTGAATATTTTTGCAAATCGTGTTCAACAGCATAATGATTAACCATGGCACTAAATTTGCCTCCCAAAATGAAAAGCAAACTTCATGCAAGGCGTAATTTAATTGTTTCCCTTCACATTTTCTGCCTCCCATTGTTGGAAGCTTAACATTTTTAGAGTCTGCTTAACAGCTGCCTTGTGATGCTTGAGCTTCAACAATGTGACTGACAAATGTTTTGAAGTAGCTGCAGACTTCCTTGTGTCTTCGCAGGCAAAGTGTCAGAGAATTTTACATAATTTTATGTCAAATTTGAAGCCTTATTAAGAGAATTTTTAGAATTAATTCAAGGCTATAAATTGCCACTAAATGCATAATTCAGTTGGTGCCATAAATAACACTCACTGTAATGCTAAATGTAATGCACAAATGGAGGCATATCCATTATTACACACTTGTTATTTTTTCTATTTTTGCTCTGGTTTCCAGTTTTTCTCTGAAACCATTTGTATTCAATAAAGTGACATTTTTTAAATGACATATGCTAAAATTGTTCCTGAACCAACTTAAATGCTGCATTACAATATACCCTCCTGTTAGATAAAATAAGAATCTGCCTTACATGAGCATTTTTCCCCCTGTACCGACACATCACATAATTGTCCTGAGCATTTTTTCATTGTACAATAAACATTTTAGCAGTTTGTACTGTAGGTCACATTTCTATTCCAACCTGAGGAGAACACTGCCATCTGGGCCGCAATTAGTGGTAATGCAGTCCTTGGTCGATCAGAATCAGGCTCATTGGTCATGAATGCTCAGACATAATGTACTTACATTATCTAGAAAACCCAAACATATGCACCATTAATGGTGATAGTAAATTGGTTTTCAAAGTGATCATAAAATGAATTTGAAAAGAGTTCCAAATACACCATATGTAAAAGAATAGAAACGATAATGCTGTGCTGTGAACAGGCCAAACTGATCATAAACGGTGTGCAGGTACAGCTGCCAAAATATCGCAGTATTTAATTGCTCTTTTGGCATTCTTACAGGTTTAATTGAATTGAAATGAATAGACTGTGGTGATGAATTGTCTTTAACGCTAGACTTAACGTCAGGTGACTTTCACCCATGCAATTGTGGTTATTAGGTTAGGTTAACTTTATTCAACCCGAAGGTAGTTTTGGTTGCAGCTAAAAATGTTGGCTGCTTAAACACACACAGACAACATTTAGGACAACGACAGAGACAGTGAACATAACGGTGACAACAGTGCTCCAGACATGGCTAAAAAGTATACAAATGGGTATTAGTATCAAAAGACAGAAGATACCATACAGAATAAAAGCCATCATGGCAGATACAAAAACAGATCAGAATAAATAAAGAAATATTTGACAAGTTCCCAGCCGAACGATCAGTATTTTTTTATGAATCTTGGTGACGATTCCCTAATTTTTCATAGGGTCCCCCGATGGTACCTTTTTTTTTGTTTTGTTTAGCTGGAAATAAAAGAAGCATACTCCGATTTGCCATCTATTGATGTGTTTTAATATATTTTGATGAGAAGCATTTTTTTGGGGGGAGGGGGGCATATTATATTGGGTAAAATACACCCAACGTTAGTGATGGGCTTACAAAAAAATCTATTTTAGTGTTCTAGGGTTAAAAGTGGAATACTGGCCTTGGTGGGACGGATGTGTACTGGCTTCCCTGACTGGGAAGGTATACAGAAAAAGTGTAGTAGAGTGGGCAGAGTGGCACATCTTTTTAACTCTTGACATGAATGTGAGTGATGGACATGATAACAGTGTCCATTCTGCTGGAATTTTTATGATGATCTTCAACATGAAGTCACAAAGCATTATGGATAGAACAGAAAATAGCACTGAAACATTTTTTAGAAACGTGCCAACTGAAGGAGCGCCTGGCCTATCCTTAGCTCCACTATTATCTCAACTCCTTTGAGTGTGTTCAGAGTCAAGTCATTGTTGCAAGATCAGTACATGAGCCAATAAAATCTACAAAACAAAACAGGACACTCTGAAGCCTCAATTCCATTTTACAGTGTCCCTCGGTTCCATGATAGATGAAGTCGTGTTTTCTTTAATCGAGTTGGATATAAAAAAATAAAATGCTTCGAATCAGGAAACCAAAATGACATACATGTCTGACAAAATTACGTTAAAATTAAAGTATGTTAGTTTAGATGAGACAAACTTGTTTCTTAGAAAACCCCTTCAAATCTTCAGGACATTTACAGATATTCCAAAATGACTGCTGTGTGATCTTGCCTTCGCTGTTCTCCGATATCCAGAGCCTTTCACACAAATCTGTTGTAACTACAGCATGATATGTGAATTTGAGCGCACAGTAAACAAGCCTCTTGCTGCATGAGCAGAGAGAACCGGTAATCTGACTGAGAATGATTTTTTTACGTCACATTTCGGTGCCTGCTGAGCCCTTCTAATGCCAAAGTTTTACCACAAAGCTTTTCTAGACAAATTTCAATTCAGTGAAAAAAAAAAAGAAAAAAAAAGGAAGTGACATCTGTGTTGGTTTGTACTACTGGTAGAGGAAATAGAATGATAACAACAGCCTTCCTCTAAATCCAGCAGAAAGGTAACTTTCCTCATTCAGCAACAGAGACTTTTGAGGAGATGCCATTGCTGCCTCATTGGTTTTTCACTCCCTCTGATTACTCCTCTCATCTTATGTAAATCCTCTTAAGTCACATGTTATTGTTTATTGCAACTGTGAAGGTTAGGTGTTCCTAAGCCCTGTGCGTGCGCTTATCTCACTAGCGCATGCATCTTTGTCTCTCCAATGTGTCTTGTTTTCATAATATACTAATGGATGAGAAAAGTTGTCTGGACTGATGTGGAGCAGACAACCAATCCACTGCAGTGAAATATTAATCTCTCCCAGTGGCTAACAACTCTTCATGAAAGAAAGGCAGTTGCATGCTCCAGGGATATCACAGCGTTATCGGAGGCATGCTGTTTTGTCAGGATTTTTGTTTTTTGAAACATAACAAATATAAACAACACGCAATCTTTTTTTTTTTTCTCTTTGCTGGCTTAGGTCACAGGTTCACTAGAAATAGTCACGCTCCCAATGGAGGAGCCAAAGACCGAAGAATTTGTTTTCCAGCAGACACGTGGATGCTAATAATTCCACCATTACTTACCCATGTCTTTCCCGTTGCCCCAAGACAGCATGTGTGCCAGTATAGAAGGCAATAGGATAGTGGAACCATAAATCAAAATGCATGACTGAGTTGAGCTCCCTGCTTTTAATATATCCATGATCTCGTCTTTGTGCCCTCTCTTCATGCTGGCAGATACGGCCAATAATTGCATACATTTCATATGTGACCTGCAATCGTCCAGAGAATATAAAAATGGCGACCATGGTCGCATTGTAAAAAAAAAAAGTTTTTGTCTTAACTATGCTTGTACTGATATCTAACTATAACCAAGTAATAGTGTTGGCTAAACCCAACCAGGAAGTGACAATGTTTTGTTGTAACATGTTATAGGAAGCATAATCATGGAAAACAGCACAATGGCATCCATAAAAGTGACGTTTGCATTTGTATTTAGTTTAGTTTTGACTTGTAACCCTAACTAAGAAATGTTATTGTCTAAAGTAAAACAAAACAGTTTTAGCAAAGTGTTGTCTTGTTGGTCTCAATCTCATGTCACATAAAGGCAGACGGTTGAAAGCGCTGCGTGTAAATGCAGCATCCACCACCCCTCCTTCCTTCTTATGAGAACTTTGTGACTTCCTAAATGAAAGACTTGAGAATGACGAGTGCCAATTCTTGGTTGTATTAAAGGTTATGAAGAAACCTACTTGTTTTGATTGGAGGAAATATGCACTCTATATTATACATATTTTTGTAGTCCTTAACTGCTGTATTACTCCATTTCCCTTGGATATGATGCTGTGTGAGGGTGTCACATGTTTTGTATTCCGGTTGGTTAGTGTGATGCTTTCACTGCATAAAGTTTTAAAATTTTCAGATGTCAAACTTCTTATAAAGTTTTGAATATGACTGAATTTATTAGTATTAGGCGCATTTCAACAATATAAAAAGACATTATGAAGTCTGTGAATTTTTAATGATATAACTGTTGTACAAATTATGTACAAATTATGTCCGTCCAGTATCTGTCCTTTTAAAACAGTTTACAGACTGAGTAAAGATTGGCTTGTGCATGAAAAACAATACTACATGTAATAACAATAATGATTAAAATAACTGAAATGTCAAAGCATTGTCTGCAAATGAAGGTGACTAGTGTGTCCAGTCAGTTGGACTCTTTCGTTTTGGGCTTTATAAACAGCTTTGGATCTTGTTTTATAATGTTATGCAATGCAGAGGATCAGGGTATTGATATCTTACAGAACCACAAAAACAAGCAATTAAATTTTTCTCAGCAAAACATATGTGAACTGGCCGAACGCTGCTGAGCTTTTAACAGATTTCACAGCTCATGAGTTGTTGTATGGGCTTACTGACGAGAACCATTTACTCTACTGCTCCTTTATTATTTTCTAATTTGTCTATCTTTCCAGAAATTCAGTTGAGACACGACCTGAAAGGTCTTACTCAAATGTTCCAAGCAAACTAACATATTCAAATATTATCATATTAAGTTTCTGCATATTCTTCAGATACGTGCATATTGTTGCCAGCGGTGGAAGATTGTGTAGGACCAAAATGCAGAACACGGTAAATGGACTGTAATTGTATGGTGCTCTAGTTAAGCTGAACACGCATTTACATTATAGTCACCTCATTCACACAACCATAGGCTACGCAGCACTTTCTTCTTAACGTTCATACACCAATGGACACATCGGTAGGAAACGTGGGGTTCAGTGTCTTGCCTAAGGATGCTTCAACATGTGGCCTGGGGAGCCGGGAGTAAAACCACTGACCACTGAAGGCGACTGCTCTTAAGCTGCAGCCGTCCCACACAGCAGTCCAGAGGCTTACGGAGGACATAACTAAAAAAAAGCAAAAGCGTAGCAAATGCTGGAAACCATAAATTAAACTTAAAACAATGGGTCTTCAACGTTTTTCAGGCCAGGGACCCCCAAACTGATGGAGAGTTGGAGCAGGGACCCCCCTACTATTTATATGGCATACAATTGTGTTTTATATTTAACGGGGCCTAGTGCCGTGTATAAACATAGCTACTCTGTTATTGTACATTCAATACTAAGCTATTCAAATAATACACAGGTTAATATATTCATGTTTTTATTTTAAACATGTGCAAGGTACAGGGTGGCCGTGCCACTGCCATTTATAAATAAACATCTTGCATACAACACTGAGCTATTCAAATAATCCACAGATTTTAACTTTAAACATGCATGTAGATGGGACAATGAATCCTCAAACCATCTGTGGATGGCACACGTTTGCACACAATCTCAATTTGTGAGAAAAAACTGTTTTTTTTTTTTAAATGTTAAAAATCGTCTAATCAACCAAAGATTTTGCGACCCCCTGGGGGTCGCGGACCCCCTGTTGAAGACCTCTGCAATAGACTAAATAACAGAGCAAACCAGGCAGGGAAAAAAAGATAGACAAGCGGGAAACAGAACAGATATGATCAATGTAAAGAGTCAGAGTAAGAATCTGACAAAGATTGAGACGAAGACAGGAGCATGTGTACCCGTGGGGAACTAACGAGTAAGGGACTGCAGCTATTACAGACTGAACAGGTGAATGTGGAGCTGAGGGCCAAACAGGGGAACTGACGACGACTACTGGAAAGGATATGAAACAGAAAAAAACAGAAAATAAACTGGGATCAGAACAGAACTGAGGCCAGACAAGACCAAGACTACATCTGATAGATATAAAAGAAAAGCAAGAGCAACAACTAAGGCAAATCATAAAAAGGAGAGTAGAAACAAAGTCACATCAAGAACAGACAAATACAAACAGCGAATAAAACCCAATTCAAACCCATAACGCCAGCATACTAAGAACACAAACAAGAAAACTGAATCAAACAGAACACAGAAAAAAAACAAGACAAGGAAATCTGACCTAAAGTCACACAATATAACAGAAAAATCCCAAACCTGTATCTCTAATGTTTAACATATACAATAAAAAGACAAGATACTAAACTTTAAAAAGGCTGATCCACACAGTGGATTTCACTTCATTTAACTCGGTTTGTTGAAACCAGATTACAGCCACATTTGTTTGTAGTTGGTGGAACATGCACTGTCTCTCAAAAACCTGCAGCAACAGAAACAGCAAATGAAATACAAAGTGATCTTCTTTATCTGCGTCTGTCTCTCAGAGGACCCTCTATGCAAACCCGGAATTTTAACCTTCATTTCAGTTTATATTGCTCTCACAGGGTGCTGTCATATACTGTTTGCTTCAGTGCAAAAGTTAATTATTAGACCCCTAATGACCCCCATTGTACTTTCTAATTCCCACATTTCCCCAGACAACCTGACACAAACCACCATTCTAGACCTGGAAACATAATTTGATTCATCAATGGCAAACCATTCAGGAGTTAATCTTTTCAGTATTCTTTTTTTTAGAAAAAACAAATACATAATAAATGAATAAGCAAAACGAAGAGGTAACTTTTATTGCACGGCTACATGTTCAATGACCATACCAAAGAAGAAAAAGTAGTGGCAACGTACTTAAAAGTGAGGATGATTAAGGTAAAAAAAAAAAAAACAGTGCTGTTGTCATCATTAAAAGGTCAGTTGTCATTTTTATAGACCACTAACAGACCATTGAACAAGCCGCTGTTTGAGCGAATTTCAGTGAGTAACTGTTAAGTGTTGTAATTTGATGGCACCCTTCCTCCCTGTATTTTGGTGGTCTGATGTACTGCACAGTTTGATTGTATAGAGTTTACGAAATGTACATGACATGACGTCACCACGCTCCAGGTGAGCGCCAATTGTTCTGTGATAACCATGGTGAAGAGACGACACCACGACCATTCTCTACCAGTTCGCACTTTATTAAATAAATATGCCAAGAGGCTAAAGATGGACCGAGTTTGTACTGCAGACAGCAGCCTATGTAAGGAACAGGCGCACAAAGAAAACGCCATATGACTTGTTCAGAATATGGTGATAGGGAGGTACACCCCAAGGTCAATAACAGTGAAAAAAATGACAAAATGCTAAATGTACCAGGTCAGGAAATGCAGAGTGGTGTTTCTGGGACTTTACCTGAACAGACTGAGAGCACACTGCCAGGTAGAGTCCCTGAAACTGTAAACAGAAGGAACTCAAGGAGGACCAGAAAGAAACCAGCCTACCTACAGGAGTTTGAGACTGAGAATACAGTGGACAAACTGCAAATATGCGTGGACTCTTGTTATAGAGCAGTATGTGACATTCCTCAAACTTACCAGGATGCCATAGCTTTAACCAAGTCAAGGCAGTGGAAAAATGCCTTGAACAAGGATATGCGATCACTGGAGGAAAACGAGACCTTCAGCCTCACCCCGTGGCCACCAGGCAAACAGCCAGTGGGGAGGGGGGGGGGCAGATGGGTCTATGTACTAAAGAGTGACATAGGTGGATCAGATAAATACAAAGCGAGATTCGTAGCAAAAGGCTACAGTCAAAAACCAGGAATCGACTACGACATTCTCACCCACAGCTAACATGAAGAGTATGAGAGTGATTATGCAAAAGGCAGCGCAGGAAGATTTATGTTAAAACGGCCTATTTGCATGCACCAATTGACTGTGAGTTCTATATAGAGCAACCAGAAGGTTATGAGAACAAGTCAAACAGGTGAAAAGCTAACTATGCAAGTTGCAAAAGTCTCTTTATGGCCTAAAGCAGTCAAGCAGAACTTGGAATGCTATGTTACACACTGTCACGCCCATGGGACTCTGCCCATGTTTTTAGTTGATTTTTTATGTTAATTATGTCTTAGTTTTTTAGTCCATGTTTAGTTTTAGTTTTCCCTCATGCCTTAGTTTTCTAGTCCAGGTCCGGTATTTAGTTTAGCCATGTTTTCCCCATAGTTTCTGTTGCTTTGCCATCACCTTCATTCACTTCACCTGTTTTTCCCCTCAGCTGCACTCACTCACCTATCACTCACTCAGTATTTAGTTTCCAGGTTTCCTCATTGTTTTTGCGAGATCGCACCCGTCATGCCACACCACGACCAAGTTAAGTGGGGTTTCCATGTTATGTCAAGTCTTTTCTTTTCTTTTGTATTTATTCCACAGTTTAGGTTCTTTTTGTCATCCGGCTCAGCTGCGCTTTTTGTTTGAACTTTTGTTTTAAATAAACCCTGTTTGCCTTCTACATCTCTGAGTCCGCATCCGTGTCCTACCTCTCCACCCAAACTTGACACACACATGTGACTGAGAATGGTTTTGCACAGAATCCTGCAGATATCTAGCCTGGGAGTTCCCATGCTGCTTTGCGCACGATTTCATTTTCACTGCAAAGTCAGCCTGGAAACCAACGCCCTTATTTTTGCCAGAGTTTGGGAACCAATCACAGAACGGGGGGGCAGCAAGACGATGACGACGTCTATGCGCTAAACCGAAGCTTGTAGAGTGTTAATCCAACATGGCAGTGGACACAACGTTACCGTTCGATGCAGCCTTATGCTGCGTGTACACCAAGAGCGACCTACGCTACCTGAGCGCCGGAAATCATTATTTCTCTATGGAGGGTGAGCTACCTGCGCTACCAAAGCGGATTCTCCAGTGGCGAAGCTTCCTGAGCGACCAGAGCGGATTCAAGCGATTAAACTCCAGCTAACTTTATGGTAATGAGCTATGACGCGTTTCAGCGAAAACCAATGACAATCCACAGATTGTAGTGGTCCGACAATCCGCGGGGTTCGCGGAAACAGATG
Organism: Odontesthes bonariensis; assembly: GCF_027942865.1. Classification (NCBI taxonomy): domain Eukaryota; kingdom Metazoa; phylum Chordata; class Actinopteri; order Atheriniformes; family Atherinopsidae; genus Odontesthes; species Odontesthes bonariensis. The sequence goes on from NC_134510.1 coordinate 9,649,395, forward strand.
TGTAAACTTTAGTTCCTATCCAAACAATAGTCGTTTAATCCTGAGACTGTTGCAATTGCCATGTCGAGTGCTTCAATACAATAGTGTAGTAACCCCACGTATACTTTTCTCACTACAATTAAGTTTTATTTCGGATTTATTGCGGATTTTATTTCGAATTTAGTTTCTTTTTCACAGCTGCCTCTGCTATTCCTGCTCTTCTCAGGTGTACCTAATGTAGTTTTACATCATTTGTAATGTGATGTATATTTTGTATAACAAATTGTAAATTACAACACGTTTATTCGTGTCCCTGACCTCACTTTCCTCATTTTTTTTCCGCGGGGGTGCTGCACAGCCGCGGGGCCTTTAAGAATTGAACATTCTAAATGTGACGTCATGAGCTACCAAAGCTACCAAAGCAAATTCACAAGCGAAGCTTCTCCAGCGACCTCTGCTACCTGGTAGCGGAGGTCGCTCTTGGTGTACACGCAGCATAAGAAAGTGTTTTAAGTAGTTTAGAGCGCAAGTTTACTTTTATTTTACTTTTTTTCTTCTTCTTCCTAGTCGATTTTCTGTCGTCATCTGGTATAAAGTGATACAATTGGCTATGAATCGTGCGCAAAGCAGCATGGGAAGAACCAGACGCCATTTGATAGACATTCTTAGCGCCCAATAAACGGCTCTAGGCATTCGTAAACCACGCCTCAAATACGAGAAAATGCACACCTAGTTCCCAGACCACCATCTCATCGAGATTGTGGACGTGTCAGCCAGGCTAGCAGATATCTGAGTGTATACAAAGGAAAAACATGATGAAAAGGTGATATTACTTGTATGGGTTGACAATCTTATCATTGCAGCCAACAACGAGGGTTGTTAGCTGCAATGTTGTTAGAGGGAAAGCACTGAAGCATTTTCTGGGGATAGATTTTAACCAAAAAGATGGTCAAGTTAAAATGTCATACAAGAAGTATGTGACCAAAATACGAGAGAAATTTGTAATGCAGATGCAGGTCTAGACTGGAGAACAAGCAACAGTAGCACTGTGCGAGGCAGAATACATTAGCATCAGCTATACAGGACTGTATGTACTTGGAGCAACTACTCGAGGGCATGGACAAATATAACTACACACAAACAAAGGTGTATGAAGAAAATCAAGGTACTTTAGCACTAGCCAAACACCCAAAAAGGTCCAAGCATATTGACATAAAGTACCATTTCATAAGAGAAACTGTAAACAGTGGAAGAGTAGTTTTGGAATACTGAGCAAATGATTGCTGATGTGATGACAAAGCAAGTCACCAACCTAAAACTAAAGAAATGTGCTCAGGATTTGTTTGGCACTTAGATGTGCAGAGTGTTTTTGTTGACATGTTAAGGGAAAACCATACTTTTGTGTTAGTTTGTTTCCAGATAACCCAGAAAGCCAAGAGCGAGTGGGGCTGTTAAGAGTTGTAATGTGATGGCGCCCTTACTCCCTGTATTATAGTGGACTGATGTACTGCACAGCTGTAGCCTACAGAGCAGAGCCTTATAAAAATGATTATTTTTACACCACTCTGGTACTGTGCACGATACGTACATGACATGACGTCACCACGCACCAGGTGAGCACCAGTTGTTCTGTAATAGCTAATCATAGTGAAGAGACAACACCATGACCTTTTCTACCTGTACACACTTTATTAAATAAATACGTCAAGAGGCTAAAGATGGACCGAGTGTGTTCTGCTTATTCTCTGTACGCAGTAGAGGACTACGCACTCTAAAAGCCTTAACAGTATATCTCCTTTTACTAAACACACAGACGAGGATCGGAGAGTTAAGTTCAGTTCAGTGTGCACACACGGCTGAGCGCTCCAAGTTGCAGGGATGGCAGAGCCCGACGGGATCCTGATTAAAGGGGGTAAAGTTGTGAACGAAGACTCCTCCGTGATCAGTGACGTTTATATTAAAGATGGGAAAATAATTGAAGTTGGACTGAATCTTCAGATCCCAGCGGGAGTGCGAGTCATTAATGCCACTGAAAAACTGGTGATTCCGGGCGGCATCGACACGCACACACACATGGAACTGGCGTTCATGGGCACCAAGGCAGTGGATGATTTTCATATCGGGACCAAGGTGAAGTAGGCTAAATATTTCTCTTTATCTGCGAAAAAGATGTAGCCAACTGACCTTGAAGATTTTTTTTAAATATTTTATTGGCAACTAATTTGTTTGCTTTATGTCACACAACCAAAACGCGTCACGCTTGTTGTCATTTCCCCTCAATTCCAGTTTGTGTGTCCTAGTCGTAGATTCGATCAAAACAACCTTTATTGTTCTACACTGAGAGGTGCAGGAATGCATGTTGGTCTAAGTTGTTCCGAGCTGCATGTCTTAGCATGCAGATCTTCAGTCTTCAGTAATCATGTCTACTATGACAACTTGGAGCAGTAACTACTGCAAAACTCTTGATCTTTAGCGAGATCTTGCTGTTCAGTACTACATGCTGAGTGAAATAGTATGAAAACCACCTTTATCCCATTTTCATATAGTAATAAGTAGCTGAATTTTGAATTTGAGAGCAGATGACATGCAACACATTCAAAAAGTCATCAAAACTAACAAGTCTTCAAACAAAAATGCATCATTTCAGATAATAGACAGTATTATTATTTGATTAAAAGATTATTATTATTCATCACTTAGTGTTGAGTATGGTAAAGGTGGGTCAAAGGAGGCCAAATTAAAATCTACTCTGTAGTTTGGTCGTAGCCTGACATATATGTACCATTATCAGGACTAAAAAAAGGTAGACTGGTGCATCTCCACCGTTCATACTACCTCACAAATGTAAAGTAAACATATGAGAATGTCCTGCAGTGCAGGTTAAAGATTTTCTGCCCGTGTTTGTTTGTAGTAGTTACATTTCAAATGAAGAGTTTCTTCCTCATGGGTTTGTTTGAAATCATTTTGATGGCATGTGTGTGTTTTATTTTAAGAGGCTGTGACCAGAATTTTGCTTGAACTTCTCTGACATATTACGAATCTCTGTTAACTGACAGCTTGAATATGTTGTACATGGGTGGAAGAAGTTTTTTTTTTTGATAAAATGAATGCATTTGTTATCCTGATGCTCATGTTATGTTGATCCATGTCTGTCATTTTACCCTTTTACATCATGCCATCTATTCATTATTTCATCCATTATAACTGCACATGTGATCGTGTGATTCTACTTCTCACATCTATCAGCAACAAATTTGCCACCATGAAATGTTTATTATCTGATCCTTTTTTTTTTTTTTTTTGTTGCATTTCTCCTCCTGTTAATCTTTAACTCACATCTATGTGGCAATGTGTGCATTTCACTAGGCTGCTCTAGCTGGAGGGACCACAATGATCCTGGACTTTGTCATCCCCCGAAAGGACAAGTCTCTCCTGGAGGCCTATGAATGTTGGCGCAAGACAGCTGATCCCAAAGTTTGCTGTGACTACTCCCTGCATGTCGCTGTCACATGGTGGAGCGACAAGGTGAATGAGGAGATTATTATTAATGCATTTTTGGCAAAGTAGCAGGCAGGTCTGCCCATTCTAAATGTCCTCCCCTCTCCTCTGAGCTAATTCTCCAAAACACTTTCTTTCTCAGGTCAAGAAAGAGATGGAGACTCTGGCCAAAGAAAAAGGAGTAAATTCCTTCAAGATGTTCATGGCCTATAAAGATGTGTTTATGCTTCAGGACTCTGAGTTGTATGCTGCCTTCACACAGTGTAAGGAGATTGGAGCTGTAGCTCAAGTGCATGCTGAAAATGGAGATTTGATTGCAGAGGTTTGTACGATCAAATGTTGTAACCTGTTCATAAGGTCTTATTTTTACTCTCTTCTTATTGAAGGGTGTTTTGGCACAGCGCAAACAGCTTTTACATATCGTCAAGCATTATAACAAATCCAGTAAAGCTTTTCACTTTCACCCTTCTTTTAGTTTAAATCTTTTATCAGCGTCGGAATATACTAAACAGATCCGCAGTCATCAGATTTGAACAAAATCAGTACTGTAACAAGAAAAGCTTACACACTGCCTTCCTCTTTTTTTTTTTTTAAATCAAGGAAGGTTTGTTTGTGGTCTGTAAGTAATTTCTGTGTAAATACATCACAGCCCGAAGGAAAGTGTGAGTTAATGTTTCACTTTGATGGCAGCCAAATTTAACTTGAAAAGCTGACACAGCAGCAGCAACCATAACTGATGAGTTTTAAGTATACAGTAATGTGAAAAGATTCTCATGTTAAAGTGTTGAAAATTCTGACTTTTAAATTAAAGCAAAAATTGACAATATACAGAGAAATATTAAAATCCCTAAAGCAGCTTTTGGACCCCTTGGCAGTTTCCTGTCAAAACGTCACCACAGAAACATCCATATTCACTATATCAGCTTTATCCTGTCCAGGGTGGCAGGGGGCTTGTTATGAGCAGAAACTTTCCCATTTTTTTTTGTTTTGTTTTAACATGTAGTTGCAAGAACCTACCACTAAGGGGTAGCAAATACTAGAAGAGCGACTCATGACTCCGGTGTGGCAAATAACACACAAATACTGCTGTGTGTTAAACAAGAAATTGAGTTATTTCATGTTGGTCCATATTCCCACTCAAACTAGTGCATTTTCAGTCCATATTATCATTACTGATATAATATTTCATGTGTGACATTGTTGATGCTCACATGAGCAGAAAGAAACAAACGCAGCGCACTGTGATCGTCCGCACAACGCTAAATTGTTATTCATTTTAATTTAAAAAGAAAAAAAAGTGTCATTCCACAAAATTTTTTCCATACAATTGTCACGAGAGAAGCAAAACAAAGTCTGACCTATTCATACACAGCTTGCACAAATCCAAAACTTCTGTAAATGCCATGCATGCTTAAAGTATTCTTTAACTATTTCTTGCAAGCAAACTCTCTGCTGTGTTTTCCATGCTGTGATTAGCTTCCATGACCTTAAAGCTTGATCTTGCTTTGTTTTATCTGTCCCTGCAGGGGGCTAAGAAGATGTTGTCCTTGGGCATCACAGGACCTGAGGGTCATGAGCTGTGTCGGCCGGAGGAGGTGGAAGCCGAGGCCACCCAGCGAGCCATCACCATTGCCCACGCTGTCAACTGCCCGCTCTATGTGGTCCATGTCATGAGTAAATCAGCTGCCAAAGTGGTGTCTAATGCACGCAGAGATGGTCAGTGAGAGCTACTGCCCCCTGCTGTTAAAAACAGGGACATATTTACAGATTAAGGTGCCAGAACAGTAAAATGTTTTATCTGTTATTTTTTTAAACCTTTTTTTTTTTCTAAGGCCGTGTGGTGTTTGGAGAGCCAATTGCAGCTGGATTAGGGACTGATGGCACCCACTACTGGAACAAAGAGTGGGCCCATGCTGCTGGCTTTGTCATGGGTCCTCCCCTTAGACCTGATCCCAGCACCCCTGGGTACCTCATGGACCTGCTGGCCAAGTAGGTAGTACTGAAAGTGTAGAAAACAGTTGCATTTAATCAACATGCTTGTAAAAAAGTGCTGTGTAATTTGGCATTGATTGTTTGGCAGCTGTTGGTTTTTTAAACTACTGGATGCTATAGCGGCTGCACAGTGGTGTGGTGGTTAGCACCGTTGCCTCTCAGCAAGTGGCTTCCTGGTTTGAATCCTGGCTGGGTCCTTTATGTGTGGAGTTGGCATGTTCTCCCTCTGTATGCGTGGGTTCTCTCCAGGTACTCTGGCTTCCTCGCACCGGCCAAAAACATGCATGTTAGGTTAACTGGTGACTCTAAATTGACCCTCAGTGAGTATGAGTGCAGCTGTTTTTTTGTCTTATTTGTGTCTATGTGGCCCTGTAATGGACTTGCCATCCATCCATGGTGGAAGATCTAGGGTGTACTATGTCACAACCCTGAGTTGGATTAAGTGGGTATAGAAAATGGATGGATGGATGCTGAAGCAAAAATGTGTTATGGGAGAAAGATGTATTCAACTGAACTTCAAGAATAACTCGTTTGATAGTAAATTATGTATGTTAACCTCATTGTAACATTAAATCTATAATTGCTTCCTCCATTTCGTACTGTTAAATGTGTTAGTGATGATCTGAGTGTGACGGGGACAGACAACTGCACCTTCTCTGTGTGCCAGAAGGCCCTGGGAAAAGATGACTTCACCAAGATCCCTAATGGAGTGAATGGTGTGGAGGACAGGATGTCTGTCATCTGGGAGAAAGGAGTGGTATGTCCATATTAACCTATTAAACATATCAAACATATTAAACACTGATCAACACTGAGACAAAGCTCTTGCAAAACAGCAGATAACGGCAGATTCAAGCTTCTTATCAATATCCAAGTGTAGCAAAAAAAAGTTGGTTGAATACAAAATTGATATAGAACAGAAAAAGCTAAGTACAAAAACATCACATCTTAATTTGTGCTTTGAAAGTGTCTGTTTTCATGTATCTTAGCTGCATCTTTTCCAGCTGGTCCTACCTGAGCGTTCTAACAAAAAGTTGCTGGGTGTAGCGCTTTCGATCAGGGCGGCCGCGCACAGCAGCTCGACAGGGACTGGTATTAGATTAAGTATGATACTAAAGAAAAATATCCACAGTATGGCAGTTGTGGAAATAATGCAATGCAAATATTTTATTTCAAACAACATGCAAAATATTTGGTAAACGCGTAGTTATTTATTATTCTGTAGAATAGAAATAAATGCTGTGGCTTTGGTGGGGTTGGCCTGCGGCTCAGCAATGTTTTCGGTCATGCTCACTTTCTACACATTTCTATTTCAGTCCAAGTCAGAATTTATTGTTGATTCCTTCTTTCACATTTTACTGCATTCACTATTGTGAATAACTATACTTTTCTCATACATATTTAAATGGAATGCACGTTTCTGTTCTTCTGCAATGCAATCGGAAAAAAGGCAATAACCTCAAAAACTTCAAAGAGCCGACGCTGCATTTTCCTGCCATTGCTGTAGGGAATGTGTCACAGCCTGGCCATCCCAAGGCCACAGGAAAGATTTACCACATGCAACAGTGCTTACAAATCACATATTAGATGATATTGTGGCAGTAATGAGCTTCTTACTGCACTGTTAGGCACTGACCTTTTATACTAATTCTGTATATTGTTGCTATCTACTGAGGCCCCCTTACTTAAAGTGGGTGCTTTGTGCGTTTTTCTCCCCTCAGCACAGCGGCAAAATGGACGAAAATCGATTTGTGGCTGTCACCAGCAGCAACGCAGCAAAAATCTTCAACTTCTACCCTCAGAAGGGCCGTATTGCCAAAAACTCTGATGCTGATGTAGTTATATGGGACCCCAAGATGACAAGGTGAGGCCCCCGGGCTCCTGCCTTTCAGCACGATGGGAGGGAGCTTTGAAACTAAGGACTGAAGGAAAGCCCTTATTGGATTTCAGTTTAGGTGGTTTCAATGTAGATTTTCAGTGCGCACATGAAATAGAAACATTTTTTATATATATATATATATATATATATATATATATATATACATACATTCCAACATTTCTATCAGCAATAAAAAGAAAAACTGTGTTTCAAGCACTTGGTTAAATAAGACAAGGGTTTTAGAGTTAAGTGGTATAAAGTGTGTAGCCTACGGATGCAGGCGTCGAAAAGAAAAAAGTGGTGCATCTTTAATGTTGTGCCACCTCACACGCAAACCTGCCACGTAAGCTGATTAAGTCTGTGTTCCATGCAAAAGTCTGGATGTCATCACTTATTCATAGCTGCAAATTAACACACAACACAATTTACATATGAATGTAACACTCAATAACGAAGCGTAGAGATGATTAATTCTCATCTGCGTTTGGTTATTTTTTCAGGAAAGGATTTTAACACACTTACATAAGCAAACTGCATCAGTGGGATGATGCTGATTGTGAAGATCCGAGAAGTGACAAATATTTTACGTGGGACCTAAACCGATCTTCATAGTAGAGAACGCACGTATTAAGGCTATTTTCAGTAACATGCTCCCAATATTATGGCTCCGTATGTAGAAAAATGATCATGTGATATACAGCGTCCCTCTTCTTTCCCATTTTTCCTACCAAGTATCAGGCATAGAGCAGAAAACCGTAGGTCCTCCTTGAAGTAAATGCACAGATACAGACACATAAGACAGTTTGCATTCCAGCAGTAATGTTGCACAGCCATGCTTATGTAACCAGAGTGGCCATGCTTTGCTCTGTTTGCTGTAGAAAGACAGAGCCCCTCTGGGAGGTCACTAAGAACCAACGTAAATTGGAAAAGAATGCATTACACCTGAGTGTAATCTGCTGTAAATTAATTCTCTGGTAACATAAAACGAGCTTATATAAGTTACCTGAGAGCATCAGCATTATTACGGTGGAGCAGTTTAAAGCATTTAGCTTCTCTCCAGCCTGTCATCCCTGGGCCTCATTTGTTTGTTTCACTGGCAGTCTTCTCTCTTTACCATGTACGTATGTCTGCAGGTTTCATGATACATAGGGTGCATCTCGCGCTTGACTATTGCAGCTGTGAATTCATCTGTAAAACCGCCTAATTAATTGCCCTCATGTTGCCTCATAACATCCGGGACCGGGGGCCATAAAACAGTTGCATAACCGGAAACGCTAGGGAATCTCACTCAGTTGCCTTGTTTTTCATAATTGGGCGACTTGAAGAATGAGGACACATCTTGTTTTTGTCAGTGGACACTGGGCATGATGTTTGGCTTTCAAATCAAGAGGAAATGCTGTGTGTGAATGGAAGAAAGAGAGCTTTTGAAAAAAAGGGCATTCAGTGCATTTCAAAGTAGAGGCTGAGTCGGACGTATTTCAATGTTCCCTGCTGATTTAGTCTTTCACTCAGATTTATTTGTCAGGCATCATCAGTCTGTACTATGCGGAGCACTTCATTACTTTTTTAAGAGGAAACTTTCCATATTTTATGGAATTCCAACTGAAAGAGGTTATGCATGAAATTATAATACTGCTGCCAACTACATGCAGCGGGAAAAGTACCCAGGATTCTTACTTAAAGTAATATAGACAGTATATTAAATACAGAGTATTTTGTCACCTGCCTAACACTAAGCAACATAAAGGCAACAGTTAATGACCACGGGGTAACATTTAGCAGACACATCGTTTCACATGAGCAAACATTGGACAAACCTTCACTGGATGGACAGAAATGTGATTCCAAATTTATTTGGAAGTTACACCTAAATAAGTTCAGAGTGGGGTTTTCACACCTTTCACTATTTATCTCAGGAAATAAAAGTCCAGGGTTGTGGCTCCTGTGAGCAATAGTGTCATACTTTCTATATTATTGGATTAATCTTACTAAAATTTTGATTTGTTAGCACTTTTGGAAGCTATAATTGTTCTAGTTGGAGCCAGGTTTTACAAATACTGTCTGGTGGTTTAGTCTAAAACTGTGCATTTAAGTGTTTAAACTGATCACACTGGCGGCTGATACTTTTTGGTCCAGTGTGTTACAGGAGATGTTCGATCCACTCCTTGTGTGTTTCTTGAGCTGCGTTTGCATGGCGGGATACATTAACCTGCCAGGGGAGGCCAAAAGAGTCAGGGAGGGCTGTGCTGCTCATGGGGGGATTGTGCCAAGTCTGTTAAATTGTCTGATAATGCTGAAATAGCCAGCATTTTGACTGCAGGAACTTTTTAAGGGACCAGGGTCTTTCACGGGTTCCTTCCCTCAGTTTCTTTTATTTCCACCTCATGAACCAAGGGATAAACTAAGTTTCAGGGGAGATCTTTCACCCTTAAAAATTGCTGTGGTAGGAAGGAGGTACTTAGTTTAACTAACCATGGCTTGCAAAATATGTTAACTTTAACTTGTAAAGCAGAAGTACAGTAGTTGCCTCTTTTTGTAAACAAAAACTCAACCATGCCCGCTCCAATGAGCCAAAAAAGGTACGCTGCGAGCTGCAGTGGGTGAAGAAGCTACAGAATGAATGAGAAACAGCTCCAATAGTGAAAAAAAAAGCAATGAATCATTCATCCATCCAGCAGGGTGGGGGTACAGCCTGGACAGGTCGCCAGTCCATCACAGGGCCACACAGAGACAAACGAGACACACAACCACATACACGCTCACACTCACTCTTTGGGTCAATTTTAGAGTCATCAATCAACCTGACATGCATGTTTTTGGGCGGTGGGATGAAGCCGGAGTACCCGGAGAGAACTCCTGCATACCGGGGAGAACATGCAAACTCCACACAGAAAGTTACAAGTTAACCAATGTAACCAATATTCAGTGATATCCATTTAATTTGTTAGTGGTTTTATTGTTGTAGCCAATGTTAAATTGAGTGAGAAAAGCTGCAATATGTTATGAATTGTCCGTCTGTTGTAGTGATGGATATACAGTATATATACAGTACTCGGTATGATAGCCTCAGGAATATGCTACAGTTGTACGGAACAAGATATAGTTTTGCAACGAGTGTCTTCAGATACATTATTATAATATTGTGATTATTTGTGCCACTAAGCTTGTTTTGGTGAAAACCTGAAAGTAATGCTTCTGTTGCGTTTTATCATGAAAAATAATTCCTATTCAAGATCCAACTCCAACATGCACAGTTGTTTTGCTCAAACAGGGCACTGGCTCTGCAGCAATGCTATGCGGCAGTATTCATGCAGCAGCCTTTGGATTGATGGCACAGTGATGTAATAAGCAGCAATAAAAATGTTGAGGTGCATTTTTATGAACAGAAAAAAAGCTTTGATCGGGTGCCTTTTAGAAAAGAGGGCAATGAGAAAAATAAGTAAATTATACATTGTATTGGCTAATGCCTGATTGAGCAAATTTAAAATTTAGTTCTCACAAGAGTTGCATGTGACCAAGAGTCTTAAAAAAACCACTCTTTGTGACTTTCTTACTTTGTAGGAGGATATCAGCCAAGACACATCACCAGGCTGTGGACTACAACATCTTTGAGGGCATGGAGTGCCACGGTGTCCCTGTAATCACCATCTCCAGAGGCAAAGTGGTCTATGAGGACGGGCAGCTGCAGGTGTCACCAGGGCATGGCAGATTTATCCACAGACAGCCTTTTTCTGAATTCGTTTACAAAAGAATCAAGCAAAGGGAGCAGGTCAGTCAATCTCCTGGTTTCCTCATATTGCCTCAAAATAATACCCAGTTTTCTTAGATTTACTCCTCAAAATTGGCCTCCTTTCAGTGCGTTGCCGTCATGAGGAACGTGTTGCCTTTTCCCCATTAAACACTGGCTGTTATGTGAATATGCAAATTGCCCCTACCTCTCTTTTGTCTTCTTGCTTGGCTATACCTGCTCACCCTTGATCCCACCTAAACATTCTGGAATGAGATAAGATACAAAGATTTATCCTGAAGGTGATCAGCTCTGGCTTAGCTCAGCTCTACAATTTTTCCAGTATAATTCTTGTGTTATTAGTGTTATTAATCGGATAAAGATAAAAATGTTTCATCAAAAAGGGGACTGTGAATGAGTACATGAGCGTGTGATTTTCTAATCTAATAGTCTAATATTCTAAGGAAAGTGTAGTCTACCTAAACAAACATAGTAAGTGACAAATAGAGGACATAGAGAGGCTGCTTATCTGTAAACCTGCCGGAAATTAAAGTTGAATTTCAAGCCACCCAGATTCTGCTGAACTTCTACACAAAAGTAACTTAACCCTTCGTTTTGCTTTGTGTCTTGCCTGCAGGTGGGGAGACCTACAGCTGTGAAAAGAAAGCCATATGAGGGCAAAGTCATTTCTCTATGAGCACCTGACCGAGAACAAAAAATGTCTCTCTGAATGTCCAGCTGTATGTCTGCAGAGCAACCCAGAGGCTATCAAAGCCATAAACAATTTTCTCAAAGATAAACCTCCACTGAGTGTTTTTTTTTTTTTTTAATATATATACATTTAAACATGTGACAGTTTCAAAACAGGCAGACATAAAGATTACTGTGTGCAAAACTGGAGGGGGACGATGGCCTTTAGATCAACACCTAGCTCAACGTTGTGTTTAAGGAAAACACTGTGCTATATTTTCCAGCTGTTTCCAGGTCATCTCTGCTCAGTAAACAGGTCACTCGAGCCTCCTACGCTGATTTTTTTTTTTTTAACATTTAAACAAACATGTATGTAATGTAATCAAGTAAGTCATCTTAAAGACTGACAAAAGGTCCTATGTATGAATAAAATGGACTGAGAAGAAAACCATGTCATGTTTGCACATACTGGATTCACTGTCCAATAAGATAGCAGTGAAGACTGCATCTACAGCTAAAAATGTGTCTGCTTCTTTTTTTTTCAGAGCAGATTTTCTTACTTTGCCCCCATTCTGCTCAGTGCTTGTTGCTATTGGTAACAGGACTGATGTTTCCCACCCAAAAGCGTCTTCCTCTTTGATGAAATATTCATGAAAATACACTGACATGCATGAAAGTATTAAGAGTTTCTTGATTGAACCAGACTTACTCTGTGTGCGCATATTCAGCAGGTTCTCACATATGCGCTATGACCATGTATGGAGCACATTCATTCCTTCCTGTGGTTAAAAGGTCTGCGGCTGTCACCGAGCATCATGAGGCAGCTTCCCACTGGGTTAGCATGCTGGCGCGGTATTATGCCACAGGGCCAGTTGAGGCATAGTGTGAGCTTATCAGGTTGCTCACGGGTCAGTGGCGACGTGTGAGTCACAGAAGGCCTACTCATCCTTGAGCTAGCCCACTTCCTTCCTCTTGTGTCTGGCAATGCAATGGATTGTGTGGGACTGTACAGTTAAAACTGACTTTATCTGAAAATGGAGAAGTGGGCAGTACTGCATTCATACCAGTGTTATATTTATTATAACTACGGTTCAGGTAAATATCAAAGAGCTGAGACCTCTCAGTCATACTAAATTCCACTCATGTACAACCTTATTTCGAAACACCATGACACATACAACCAAAATATACAACCCCATTTACAACCCATTTCCAAAAAAAAGTTTGGGATAATGTGTTGGATTGGGCAGGGTTAAACTATAGAGGGTTAAAGGATAAACTTCTAATTTGTCATCCACTGCCAATTTGATTCCAATCTAAAATTTAACAAAGGGATTATTGAACTGTAAAAATAAAATCATCTTAAATATAATTTTGACTGCAAGTTGATGAAAAACTGCAGAGAAATTACACAGAATGTGTACAAAAATATAGCACAACCTACTCAGTCATATAAATAATTTCATTATTATGGTTCTGTTTTCAGACTAATACTGTTCAACTAACCACAAATCAATAATTAGCCAGTTGTTAATGGTGTTAACGATTATTAACTTTTGCTAATCACAGTTTTTGACCATTCACTCTACACTGCATGTCTCACCTCCCATATAAGAGTCTCCGTTCAAAGTCCTTTGGCTTTTACCTGTCTCTGCACAAGGTGAGGAAAGAAACACCTACAAGATCTTAATCACAATGAGGAGTGACGGTATATAAGTGGGAAAAAAACTGTGCTGTTCACTGCTCATGTAGGGGACATCTGTTGTGGATTATGTAAGAGCATTTTGCTGTTCTACATTCAACATCACACACATGGAGGTAAAACACAGAATCCTGCCTCTGTATGCAGGTTATTAAATGCTGTACAGTTTTTTGTCTATGATGTAACAAGAAACTGCATATTGTGTCTATGAATAACAAGATGCACTTGGGTGAACACAGATTTGTTATTGAAGTGATAATCGCCATTACAAAATATTGTCATTTGCCTCCTTATATAATAAACGCAATGTCACGTCGAAGTAAAGTAAAATTTCTTGTTAAGTGCTCCCTAAAGCTAAACTTGACTGAATGTGTTGGCTATTATTAATTGTCTCATCCTATAATACATTTTCCAATGCTTCTGCTATTATCAAATGTAAGTCTGACCTGTTATCTAATAGGATGAACCTTAATGAAGTTGGTTATTGTAGCTTCTTGCAGAAGATTAAATATGAGTTTTTGGTCATGTTTGAACTCAGAGTATAATTACAAATATTCATTGCCATATAAGTATATATGGTGTAGCATAAAAGGGGTCACAGCAGAACAACCCTGTGTCTGCAGCCATGCCTTCATCTATGCTCCTGCTAACTTACACACAGTGATAACACTTGAATTGGATGTAATATTTATTGTATAAAATATTAAATAAGTTTATTGTGTACCATTTGTGTTGTTATGTTCTTACAGTGTCACTTTCTACAAAGCACAAGTAGAAAGAAGCCTGAGAGACGGTTCGAGATAATCCAATGGTTTTTCAATTGGCATCATGTGTCTACAATTCTAATAAATCTGATTTAGTATGATTGAATTGAACTGTATCTTATTGTTCTTTTATTGAACTTGTTCTCTCTCTGAAGTGCATTGAAAAGAAAATTGTTGTGAATTAGCATCATATAAATAAAGTCAAATTTAAATTAATTTGATTGAAATTGTAACTGATACCACATTCAGTGCATGGTTCAGTTGGCATCCTCAGAGGAATATATATATATCAAGTCAGCTTCATCCTGAAGTTGGACCAGATTGGCAGAACAACCAGCACAAATGCTGTCACTGTCCTCATTAGAGTCATAGTGTTCCTCATGAGGTCATGTAGCAGAAAGAAGAATTTCCTCACACAACACTTTGCGGATCATCTTTGGGTCGGAAGAGCAGCGGGCACCAGAAATGTGGCTGATGAGAGAAGAAAAACAAAAACAATATGTTAGAAACTATATTTCATACTTTACACCCATAATGCATGATATTAAGTCAATATATGTAAATGCAAACCTTAAGGATAAATGATATCAGGGCGTAGTCATTTTTTTCCGTCCTCATTTTTAATCTCTTTCTCAGGATTTTGCGATGCAGGTACTGTACTCTTGAATCGGCAGCTGTGGGGAAGAATCGTTCGCAGACTAACAATCTGAGCTGGGAGATTTTGGCCGCCATCAGAGCCATAATAAGCAGAGTGAGCAGGATGGCGCTCAGTGGGAATATAGAGTTGTACAGCAGCAGCTTGGGTTCTGGGAGGCACTTCTTCTCAAACAAGGTTACAGAGTAGGAAAAGTCTGTTTGATGGTTTTCCTCAACAAATGGAATACCAATTAAGGTTGCAATCCCCTGAAAACATTATTGGATTAGTACTCAGTGGCTGACTGAAAGAAAATATCAGAAATAATGAAAAATGAATAACACACTTACTTTGAAACTTATTATCAGTGGGACATAGAATGGTTCCAGCTCCGATAATCTTCTTGTAATGATTTCAATTAAACAGTACAATAACGCATCCACAGTTATAAATATGATCCAGGCTGAAAAGTGGGAGATTACTGGAGTTCCAAATTTCAGAACAGCTTTACCTTCTCTGGGGGTGGGACGTGGGGAGGTGATGGAGGTGTATAGCTTTTCTTCTTTTGGTGTGAGGGGGAGGACGTGGGGCTTTCCTTCCGCCTTCTGCTTCTCGTCAAAAAGAACAAATTTTCTACTGATGAACCTGTTTTCAAATTTCATGTTGTTGCAGTATTTTCTTATGTGTAAAGCTATAAACATTAAGAGCACGAGGAAGCCGATGACAGGAAACATCCTGTCAGTCACAGAGGAGACGGTCTCCATGAGGGCCTGAGCATATTTTACAGTCTCGTTCAGCCTCTGCTCTGCTTCACTGAGTTTTAACTGGAACTTTTCAGATTCCAGCCTAGGCGAAACCTTGAGCTGAGAATCAAGTTTCAACAGTCCTAGATCTGTAACACCTTTGAGCATGTTTCCTATCCACTTTAACATCTCAATATAGTTACTGAACGGAGCAATGATGGAAGCTTTTTTTGCCTTCAGGTTGCAAATAATACTTCTGAGCAGGCGTGCAAGGTTCTCCAGAGTGTTCTGAATATTCTTAAGAACAACTATACTAGTCCCAGCAGTCAGTAACAAGTTACGGCTCTTCTTCATGAAAATAGATATCACAAACAGAGTGCCCAAACACCTTACTCTCTTTGATAGGAAAAGGGCAACAGCCAATAAAGTCCCAAAGCAGCCAGCAATCCCTCCAGCCATTGCTAGCTGGTAGTCCAAAGTGAAGAGGAGGTAAAGGAATAGAAGGGAGCTGAGCAGGAGGCTGGAGCAGCTACAGGCAGAAAGTAGGATGACAGTTCTTCTCAAGCCATCCCTTTTACCAGTGGTGAAAACATCCACAACCAGAGAAATGACATCCTGGAAGCTCTGCTTTATTGTAATCCACGAGAGCAGCATTCTGGATATGAAAGATTCTGTGGGAGAAACACAGCATGAGAGCCTATAAGAGCATACTGATTTATCATTACATCAAAATCTTTCAAAATGCTGTTTTTGTTTGAAATACAAACCTGATGTTCTGAGCTTGTTCTAAAGAATGTGGTGTGCAGCCTCTTATTTAAAACATAAACAGGAACAGCTCCTCCCCTTCAAACCACAGTCATAAGTCATATCTCTGTCATTCCTATTTTTCAACCAAAAAGCAGAAGCAAGTCTTAATATGAGGTGGAATTCTGACAGTGTAAGACACTTGTCTCAGTTCTTTTCTATTTAGGACTGCAACACTGATTGCTAAAAACCTTGTTGCAAAGTTGATGAATTTTTGGACAATAAATTAGGTTTTATTCATAACAGTTTCTTTTGAGAAACTCAAGTCGGAAACTGAGAAAAAATTCACAAGATAAAATACTTATTTGATATATTCTTGACATCAGCAGCTTCATTCTGAAATGATGCTTGTGAAGAGTGCCTATGCGGTTTTCTTAAGTCCCTTCCAGATGTACGCTGCTTTCCATCAATCGATGGTGGTATTTGTAAAGGCCATGTTACTAGAACCTAATAACATCAGCCTTTTTCAGACACGAGACATGCAACTATTGTGACTATATTCAGTCTGTGAGACATTGGTTACTTTTCTGTTAAATATCCATACAGGTTCATTTAGCAACAAGACCTCCAATTAATTTGATATGATCAAGTTGGTCATTTGGTCATAACCTTCGATGTAACAACTTCCTTTAAAGTATTGACCCTAAAAGCAGCAGGATGAGCTTTTCTACATCAGAGCAGACGTCATTCACAAGTGTTTCATACCAAACAGTCCTTACAAGGAAGTGGGGAAGATGTGGTGGTTTCCAATAAATCATGCTTCCATGGCGAGACTGACACAATTTTCATTTTCGAGTTACATTCAGTTAATGACACAACACTTTACCAAAACACTTGTTTCACTTTCTGGTTGGGTTTAGGCAATGATATTAGTTGGTAAGAGTTAGAAAATTGTCATGGTTTGGGCTAAAATGCATTCTTTTTACAACGCAACCGCAACCCTCATCTTTATGGACGACGTTTTTACAGTTCACATGAAGTTGCTCCCACGATCGTTAGAGGCTAATTATTGTAAATCTAATCATGATTATAGGTCATATCAGACTGTGGAGGACAGTCTCTCATTAGACATGCAAAAGTGAAGGTGAAAAAAAGAGCAGTGGTGTTTGGAAACAAACATCAAATAATTTGACATTCTGTCTGTAGTTTCTTAACAGCAGAACATTTTGCAAACGGTTCCGTCAAAGTTTCACAACAAAGACTACATTACCAGGCCTAGTCCATGTACGGTAATTGTTAGATTCAAATCACAATGTGAAAATATTGTGTTTGTTCAAACAGTTTTGAAATGTTTGAGGTTTAGGTTGTTTTATATGTAGTAAAATTGATTTTTCTGGTTGCCCCCACTAATGCTTTTTTATTGTTTTGCACGTTATCGTGCAAAATGCCAGACAGAACCAGCTCAGCCTCACATTGGTGCGCGCTTAAACACGTTAAACAGGCCCCGAGGAATCAGATAAGTGATAACAGTGTTGTTAGTTTGGGGTGGCATGTTCCACAATGCAGGCTTGTCCAAAAACACACAACCAGTTTAATCTCTGTTACTACCATTCTTACTAACTCAGAGGCATATCAGCGTATCAGCAGCAGATCAGTGTTTTCAACCCACCCCGTGCTGCCTCTGATACCCATGCCCAACAAAGGTGCAGCAGCACCGGCCTGAAAGGCATGTGTGAAAAGGCCGACTGACTACAGACACTAAGAGTACTTCGCATATCCCAACTTCAAGAAAAGCAGAATATCCTTTTAATAAAACTATTTCCTTGCCTAGGAATAATCACAAAACCAGCGAATCGCTTTGCAGTAGTGAAACCTTTAGCTGGCAAAGCTAACACAAAAATCTAATTTAATTTATAGCATTTTATAACTTCAAATGGGGAACAACTAAAAGAGGTTTTTCAGAGGATCTAAGAGGTCTCGATTTAGAATATGAGCAGATGAGTTCTGGCCAATGTAAAGTTTTGAGTTTTTAAATTCAATTCTGTATTCAAATTGGAGCCAGTGGAGCGATGCAAGAAATGGGGTGATACTTTGTCTTTTTCTTGTAGGAAGGAAGTCTGAATCCGCTGCAGACATGCTAAAGGCTGATGCCCAAGCACAGGCAGTTGATGTCCAGCCTTGACGTGATTAAGGCTGTAACAACTTTCCTCAAGTCATCACTGGAAAGCAGGGAAGTCTCTGGGATCTAAAGCTAAGGGGGGCTTACATTAAAAAAGTTGCCCCTGTCAGCTAGTGGGGAAGTCATATAACCAGTCAAAAGAGTCACTAAAAGAGCCACAAAGTCCAAGATATTTCCACATGTTGAATTGCCTAGTGAACATGTGGTCGGTGTCAGTATGAAGTGGGTGGAGATTATTAATGCCTTTGAGCAAAGAAGAGGCTCTAAACTCTTTAGAGAAGTCTATTATAGTACATGCATTAATGATGCCAGAGAAATAATTTGGTTACAGAGGACTGGGGGCAGTATATAGCAGGGTGGAAAATCGGAGACATTGGTGGTCTGACACACCTAAGACCTCCACATACAAAGCTGTGATGGTTTACCCGATAGTAAATACTATCAGTTGGGCAGGAAACATGGTGAGTAAAGTTTAAAAAGGTCCTAGTTTGAACAAAATCAGTAGCACTACAATTGGATTGGCTTTCTAAATGAAAGTTAAAATCACAGATGATTAATATTCCATCACAACTTAATGAGTTTGTATTTTTCAAACGTGGAGAGCAACAAGATTCTCAGCTAGTTTGTGTTCGATGACTCCTCCTCATATATGCCTTGCCAAATTTGAATGTTTTTTGTTACAAAACAATAGCTCTTTTTAGCAGCCAGGCTTCATGAATGAATATCACAACAGACACAACTTAGCATTGGTGGTGAATTTAATATTCTTTCATTTGAAAGGAAAGGGTTAGTTTAGTGGCTATAAAAAGTAGAGGGCACACTTCTTAGCCTCTCAACCACGATCAGTAACAGAAACTATGCAATGCAAAATAGGTTACTGTTATATTGTGTCTTTGTATCTGTGTGTGTATGTGTGTGTAGATTTTATAACCACCCAACTCTTGGCATCATTGTAATATCAATTTTTTTTATTTTTAATTTGAAAAATAACTTACATAAATCTCTGTACTCAACCATACTTAACCAAGACATAGCCTTGGCATTAACACATTGCACCAAAAAGAGAAAATCAAAAGGCATTCAAAAGGATAAATAATATATGTCTTTGTCATCATGAGGCATTTTTCCTGTTCCAAAAGAGTCTATGAATCCATTTACGGTAGTTTGTTTATTCAAATTCTGACATCTAAAGGTATGTACAATGAAAATGAAAATGAAAATGAAAATATATACTGTATTCTGTTACAGCGACAAAGTTTTTCTTAGACATTAAAATGTATCATCTGCACGTGGAAAAGGAATAATGCCTCAATTTAATTTCATTCAGACATACTGTAACTATAAGACTCATATACTTCTCAAACACGAGAAGCATCTATAATTACTAAAAATATAAAATAAAAAATAAAATGGTCTTGGCTTTTAAATAAATTAACAAAAATATAGTAAATTAATTTCATTTTTATTAAAACAAACAAACAAACAAACAAAAAACTTTTTCTGTGGCAATATCCCTTATTATTTGAACCTGTGATTTGCTCATCTTCACTAACAGTGCCTGGTAAAATTGAACCAAAGCAGCACACATCTCTTGCAAGTTCGCTGTTTCTTTATTAGGAATAGACCTCTTGCTTGTACCAGTTCAGATTATTTTTGCATGTTTGTTAACAATACTGAAATAAAGTATGCTTGCAATCACAACTATGTGGCCAGCCTCCATTGAATATAAAATATTTTTCTTGTTTTCTTTTTTTCATCAAAAACCTGAACAAAAACATGACCTTGGGGGTGGAATGTTTTTTAAAACCTCAATAACTGGCCATGGAAGACCAACTACTAATTTGCTGCTCAATTCAATGTGAGGGAGAAAAGTAATAAAGTCGTCATGCACTGTACAAGAAACTGCAAAAATTCCAAATATCATCTTTATCAAAACATGCTGAGTTACTGTAAGGTGTGCCCAAGACATGTTGTCGAAAAATCCCTTTCAACATGCTTGTTAAAACAAATCAAATCGAAAACAAAATACGTGATGAAACAATTCAGAACTGTAAAGTAACTAAATCTGGACGATATCAGGGGACTGATCAATGGTAGCAATGAATACTACAATGAAAAGTTCCCTGGGACAAGGAAGAAAAAGAGAAACGTACAATTTGCACATAATGTTCATCTTTATAAGGCGGGCGCCTTTTATCATGAAATAAATAATTTACATTTATTTTCATTATCACTTCTTGTCACATAAACATTTATTTTTTTAATAACTCCAAAAGTTTCCTTTAAGTTTCTCTTATCTGCACGTCTGCGAAACACAGACTCATGAATGGTCTAAAGAATGGTAAACAATGTCTTTTTTCTTTTTTTCACGATGTTGCATTCACTCCCCTTTGAAAACCATGCACTAGTGAAATTTATCTTTAAAAATAATATAAATTGTTGAAAATGGCTGATTTGTTTTATCTATTTTTCTTCATCTTTTTTTTGCAAGTTGCAGCCTCAAGAAAATAAAGTTCTTTTTTTTCTTTTATTCAGCTAAATTTGTGCCCATGCAAATCAACTAAAAAGGAAAAAAAATATTTTCTCATTTCATTTTTATACAATATATCAACAAAGAAAGAATTATGAAGATTGTACATTTTTTTTTTATGGGGTTGGGATTGTTACTGTATATTCTGGAGTGTTGATGGTGGCCACTTCAATGTTACCCCTGATTAACTGGTGATTTACCAGCACAGGCCGATCAGCACATCAACCTAGAGTATGCAGAGCATTTTTTTTTAAGTTTCGGGGGAGTGTGGGTACACCTCACCAGAAGTAGTGGTCTCCAAAACTGCATTTAAACAGCTAGGTCTGTTGGCATGGTGTGACCAAGCATCTGACTAGAAATACTGTCACCCCCTTCAGATTCAGATACATTGAAATTTAAAGAAAAAGAAAAAAAAAATAAATGGAAAAAAAAATAAATTAAAGCAACACATTAATTTTTCATTCGAAAAGGGCCTCTGTAGAACTCGTTTAGTGGTTCCCAGTGTTGACCCCCATGGCTTCGAATTGGAAGAAAACCTGGAACTGATGGATTCCTCGTGCTAAGGAGTTCATTCCAGGCTCCTCCATAACAACACCTGGCAATCCCTGCCGCCGGGTGCTTGCGACACACTTTGCCACGTGCACAATGTGCGCAACGTTTTTGCTCAAAACACAGGTTCACATTTGCACCCCTAGAAACAGGCTCAGAAGACACAACATCAAGCATGCAGTGTAACCGGGGCTTGTGACCTGTAATCGCAACACTGGCTGCTACAACAACGCTATTAGTCCACACGCTGCTATGATCGAGAGAAACTGTCCAGTGAGGACTGGGAAGCTCTTCTTGTCAGGGGGGCCAGAGTTGGGTCCACCAGTGAGGACGGTGGAAAGAGCTTGTACCAGCCAATCACCATGTTGGACAGGTCCAGCTCATCTAACAGTATCTGAACTGCTCCCATGAATGATTTATGGTCCATACGTCCATAGTCACCCCATACGATGACCTATAAAGCATGAATGAGGTTAATTATGTAACATGTTTAATTACTGTGACACATTGCAACTATCTAAAGGAATCGCTTTTTTTACCTGTAAAACCTTCCCTCCCGGACTCTCCTCAAACGGCAGTTGCTGCTGGTAAAGAGGATCCAAGGTTTTTCTTGCTACTTTAGTTTTCTTTTTGGCTATGCAGGCTCCATTGTCCAAAAGGTAGACCTTTACATATGGTGCTAGAAATATGGAGTAGATAAAGAGTAGTTACAATTTGCCTGGCCTCTTGTTCTCATCCACCAACAAAGTCAACCTTAATTTCATTTTACAGATGCAGCCACTTAGAATTGCCTAGAAAAAGGGCCAGTTAGTTTCCAGCCATAAACCCAACAGAGAATCGGCTGGGAAGCAAATGAACCATGCATGAAGTAATCAGCTATTCTAAGTGGCTGGGTACTCTACAATGAATCTCTGACATAAGAGTTAGTGCCCTGAAAAACTGGCTGTCTGACAGTTTGAATTACCTGGCAGTGCCTTGGAACCTGGTTTTCCCACAAGGCCACGGGCTCTAATGATCTCCACCTCCAGGGCTCCTTTCTTGTCCACCATGCCAATCTGGATGTCCCCTAAAAAAATTGATTAAAAAAAATGTTTTTAATTTTTAATTTTCATTATGACATTGAAATTCCTTCTTAATAGAACTTTAGAAAAAAAATGTTCTCACCCATAGGTGGAGTGGCCAAAGTCTGACGTCCAACCAGCTGGGCGGGGCCGAGGCCATCCAAGAAGTCACTGAACTGAGCATCTGAGGACAGCCGCACACCGGGGAAGATGAGGCTGAAACGGACAAAAATGCCTGGTTTATGATACGGATCAGAGACTCATCCTGATTAAAGTCGGAGGGTTGGGTCAGTAATGGCTGTACTACTGCCTACAATATGTCAGAAAAATTGTTAAAACTTGAAGCCTAAAAAAAGTTATAGCAACAAATCTGAGTTTGAATTGTTTGCTGTGTATGTAAAAAGTGAATGTCCTTGTCTCCTTACTTTCCCTCAGAGCTGTAGCTGTTCATGCTGCCATCTGTGGACTCCCGACTGGCCTGCCGAGTCATCCTGCTCCTCATCTCCACTGCCAGGCCTGTCTCTGTACTCCTCTGAATAGTGCTGCGCAACTTCTTACCTCCTGCTTCTGCACGCAGAGTTAAACACATTGCAAAAGAGGAGAGGGAGAAAAGGGGGTATAGACTATGAATCCATGATACTAAATCATATTGTGACACAGCGAGTTGCATCCACATTAACAATTAGGGTTCGCTACACCCGTGCTTTCATTGGCTCAAACAGAAGAGAACTCATTCCATGAATGTGTTGAACAGAGCAATATGTACAACCCTCCCCTGGTCTGAAAACTTCTGACTGCCTCTGGTTGCCTTGTTGGAACCGCAGTAGGTCCATACTTCACCTACAACCCCATCCCTCTTTCCTTTCCAGGACCACCATCCCAACTGATCCAAGAAGACAGCTGACACTACTCATTAGGCCTGCTGCTGCTCATCCACAGCCAGCATGCATGTCGGACCACATGCCTGTGGCAGAAATACACATACCTACACCAAGTAAAGCATGAATGGTTCACCACTGCTGATAGAACAAACACACATGCACGCACATGCACACCCACACGCACACAGAAGAGGATGTATGTTTACTTTTGTATTCCTTTGAGAAGGATGTTAGCAAAAACTGCAGAAATTACGCTTACATAAAATCAAATCAGGCACAATGAACTGATTTTGACAACATCAGCGCGTTTGTAGTAAATGAATGGTTAGAGGCTTGCTAGACTAGTATTTTAGAGCTTAATATATGCTGCAATCAAAGGCTACTCATACAGGCAATACAAAATGCTGTTGCTGTGCTTTTTATGTATCCGACTTCCTCTTCTCTTGTCTATAATCAAATGACTGCATCATGAGATATCGTGTTATTTCTCAGAGGTCCAACAATCACCGCAAAGCCTAACAGTTAGATAATACAGCGTTATCACTGGATCACTGTTGAGGACAGAGGGTGCATACTGTTGACAAACAACTGGTTTCCATGGATCTCATGTCATTTTCTTCTGATAATTTGCCAGCTCGTGTGAATGACTCATGTGTGGACTGCAACATTCCTAATCAAGTTCCAAACCCTGCTTTCTTTACCCTTACGAGTATTAAAGGGGAAGAGGAAAATAACATCTCACACATGCATATACTTGAAGTAAGCAGCCATGAAGGTTTTCAGCCTTGAAATCTCAATCATTCAGTTTGCCTCTGCCTCCTCTTCCTGCTCTTCAGATGTTACAATAGGAGAGGCAGCCACAGAGGTCATCGCTGACGTCTGCAGCAGACCTACTCTGCCAATCAGTGCACAGTCAGATCTTGTCAATGAACAATGAAAACAAAACTATTTTAAAGCAAATGAAGGAATTCTGCTGGTTTACTGTCAAACCACACTTAATGATATTGCAATAGCAAAACCTTGGCTCAAAGACAAACTGGACAAAAGTAACATTTGTAAGTATGAATATAACTACTGAAAACAAAACAGGAAATGCATCTGAGGAGGCATAAGAATAAACACAAATGGTACACAATGCTGTTCAGTACAGTCATAGTCCTGAGCTAAATAAGCACTACCACCCACTATACTAAACAGTCATTCATTCAAAATAGAGTATGGTGAATTTTTGCTTTTCATTCACAGAGTCAGATTTGGCAAATGAGATAACGGTGAGACATCTGTGAAGTTTCTCAGCAAATACACAGGTTCCTTTAACTATCTGTTTTAACAACACCAACACTGACAGCAGGAGTAACAACCAAAGCCACATGTCTTTCCCAACAAAGTGATGGCTGACATGATACACTGTTCACAAATGTCAAGTTTCAGATACCAGAGTACGTATAGCTCAAACATTCAATAATGCTAATTGGACTATAATGTCATCTTAATTAAATTACTCATTTCTAAACCTGCTTTTTTAAACCTCCTCTTTCCAATAATCTTAAATCTAATTCCTCAAAGACTAATATCCAAGTGCTGATGTGAAATTTCCTCAGCTGTCATCTTACCTCCATCCTCCTCATCAAAGGAGTTCATGCAGGGGAAATAGACAGCCAATGCTTCAAAGGATGCAGACAGGCTCATCTTGCTCTGGGAGCACTGGACACGCATCCCAGGAGTCGCAGCAGAGGTATCATGCCCCTGCCTGCCCATGGTGACAAGGAGTCGTCCTCCTCAGTCCAGTCAATCAAATTAACAATTTTTTTTTAATAGCTGATAAGTAATTATTGATCATCTATTTGAACGGAACCGAAGCCAAGAAGTAGAAGATGCTGCTGGTCTGTAGACAATCAAGGATGTGTAATCTAGTCTGTCCTGATATGCTCTCGAGACTGCATCTTAGGTAGAGCTTTAGAAAACCGTTGCTTCAGTAGTGGAGGCTTGTGCTGTCTGGGTCTGACACTCTTGCTGCACCTCTTCCTTCAGGGGGGAGGGGAGAGAGCTGTGTAGCGCTTCACCAATCAGAGGGCTGCGCTGCTCAGGCGCACCTCTGCTGGCTCTGCGGGTGAACAAGCTCTACCCAGTGATACTGAGCCCCCTCCCCACTCTGCTTCTACCCAAATTTTTAATCCCCTCTTTTATCATCTGGTTTCTCCTTCAGCTGGCTGTTTTGCTTCTTTTTAGCTGCTCAAAAGAGTTTTCTTCCTTTACTCTGCATCCTCTGACGCAGCATCCCTCTCTGTCTCCCTGTTACTCACAGAAGCCAGTGAAAACAAGCTGTTGCTAAGTCTGCAAACAGTAGTGGTGCACTATTGAACCACATGGCAATCACTCAGAGTTCACGTGCCAAACGGCACTCTTTACTTCAAAAACATCATGGCTGTTTTTTTCTATTTTCGAGGAGCTGACTTGGCTTTTGCCAGCTATCATATATTAATAACTGGCAAGGAAAAATCAAGTGGAGGATCAAGTGTACGTGCTTGTCCCTCTGCAGCCTCTGCGACATGTCACACAGTGTTGCAAGAAATTACATTTTCCTTGATCAATTACCATTTACATTTTTCATTCGAGGCTCTTTGAATAAATGTCAAACACAGCTGAATCATTTTTTTCCCACTCTGTTTCAACCATTTCCAGGCAAGATAGGCCATCTTATTTTAAACAGTCCAGATCCAACAGACATAACAGTGACAACGTTTCTTCGCAGGTGGTCCCTGAAAGACCGATAAATGTTCTTCCTGCAAAGATTTATGGCTGTAAACCAAACTTCAACTCCTCTGGTAACTGTCACCACTGCACCTTTACTAAGAAAAATAAATCCAGGGAAGTTTTGCTGTTTTGACATATTGGCAAAGAAACGACTGTAGTGCATTTGTGCAGGATATCTATCTGACAGAATAGGCACAGGACGAGACAATCACAGTGTTCTCTTTACTAGCATAAATATAGATAGTTCCCTGCAGTGTTACTGCTGAGGCAAAAGTTATCCACTATGAGACACTGCAACCTACTTCCATGAAGGAGCTGCTTTCTGCACGGCGTCCATTTGCAGATTCCATCTAGGTCAGCACAGACAAAAACAACTTTTCACATTTAAAGCGAGAGGAGTGATTGAAGAAAACAGTTACAGTTACAGTATGAGGAACTTTAGGGTAATTTTCAAGTGTAAGCTTATTTAAAAATCTGTTAGAAAAGTGTGGCATCAATGTACAAAATGTGTAGCTTAAACTTTAATGTACAAACTTTTCTCCTGAGCAGGTCCATAATCCAACTTCTGCTAAACTAATGGCATTATTATCATCTGTGAAATAACTTTGTAATTAGAGCTGATTAGCCAGTGTATGCAAACTCAGGATAAATGACAAATAATTGTCTGCATCCTCAGACAATGTATTCTTATCTTCTCCATTTACTGTTTCATAGAGGATGATGGTTTATGTGGCAACTTGGACAATGACCAACAATAACACGAGTCCCTCTCTCCTCTGTCTAACCCACGGCACACGTGCCTATTCATTCCAGCAACACATTTAGCACGTGTCCTTCGTTCCAACTTTTGCTCCTTTGACGCGGCTCAATTTTACACATCCTCCCACAACAAAGTGGCACATTCATCACTGTCATCACCTCACCTGGTGATGGCGCAGCACCGAAGATTTAACTAAGCTTAATTACGACATATAGAAATATAGATTTCACAGATCATTTGAAAAGCAACATGAAACTTTTATTTGCCAAATGATATAAAACATTCTTAACAAAACAGAGGGCTGTAAGACTGTTCTTCCCGAAAAGAAGGCCTGCGTGCATTAAGAGCTTTGTCTGAACATCTCTTTATGAAAAATATTTCTCTTGAAAATGACGAGGTAGTTCAGAACATAGTGGAGGTTTAAAACATACAGGATAAATGTGTACAAGGAGTTCATTAGCCATGGTGAGACTTTTATTAGTATTTAAATTTTTTTATCAAATTCTGAACTCTGGATGCAGTTAATCTCATGCATCTTATAGTTAGAGTTGGTAAATACTACTCTAAAAAGAAATTCCTCAGGCTTTGAAGGTATTCCAGGATTTAAAGACAAATGCAGGTTAACATTCTCAACAACAAACCAGGTCTCATTCCAAGCTTCATGACGAACCAGCATGACAGTGACCACACAACTGGAAATTACGAGCACCTCACAGGACAGGAATGTGAAAAATCTCTCTGATTCTCGAACAACAGCAAAGGAACACAATATCCCAGAAATCATACGTAGGTTCTCCCTGACAGGCGACAAGAATCACAGGCGGAAGACTTTAAAAGCCTTCCTAAATGATGAGGCCAAGCTAGGCCAAGCGTCAAAGAGTGACTCTGGCCCTGTACACTGTAAACACGGTTTAATGGATGGCTCTAACCTGGGACTCACATGCACGGATCTAGGCAAACAGACAGACATAAGCACTTAAATGTGCACACATCAGGATACATGTGCAAAGGTAGTCAAACACACAGTCTCTTCCTTCCGTTTACATTCTTTGCTAACTACATTATGCAGGCCAATTCTGCAGTCTGAATATGTAGTTTCCCATCTGTCTAACTTAAATATGTTGAGAATTTTTACAGGAACTTGTTCAAGGTGTACCCCTCTTGTCCAATGACAGCTGGAAAGCCCCTCCAGCCCAACCCTTAACATGATGAAGTGGGTATAAAAAAAAGGGTTGATGGATTATCACAGGAAATGACTTTAATGACCAAATAAGGTGTAAAATCACATTAAATCCCACATTAAAGCTTCATTTACAGATATTGACCAAAGGATTTAATATACAGCATCCTGACATAAAAGTATAATGACTCATTTGTAAGCAATCATATTCCTATTTAGATGGCTAGTGGTAACAACATTGTTAGCGTTATTAATAAGTAGAGGATGTACACTGTATGAAGTATGGTCTGGGTCCATCTGATAAATTAACAACTTCTAATTATTCTTTTAGCTGGTATGGACAAAACACCAGAAAACAAAATGATAAAACCATAAGAGCACAACACCTAAAATGTGTGCGTGCACACTGAGGTGCTGAGAAAGTGGTGTTCAATTCGTCTGTTTTGTGGGAATATGCTGCAAATAGAGGTTATAATAAACAGTGAGAATCTTATAAAGATTTACATAAAAAAGAAGGTCAAAGTGACTAAAGCACTTTATAAAGCTGCAAATATATGTAACCTTCTGCTTTTCACCTAACCTCTTTCCCCTCTTCTCTGTCTTCTCAAACCCCAGCTGGTCGGGTGGATGGCCACCCTTCCTGAGTCTGGTTCTGCCAGAGGTTTCTTCCTGTTAAAAGGTAGTCGTTCCTCTCCACAGTCGCCTCAGGCACGCTCAGGACGGGAGATTTGACTGCAGAAAAGTTTAGGTGCAATCTGTTGGTTTCCTTAACTAGGAAATTGTTTTTGAATTGGCTCTATATGAATTAATTGGATTATTTTTAAATGAATTATGATTACAATTAATTGAACCAATTGGCTTTAATTGGACTATACTATTTAAGTGTCTTGAGTTGATATTTGTTGTAATTTGGCGCTATATAAATAAACTGAATTGAATTGAATTAAAATCTTTGGAAAAAAAATCCCTCATGCCTTGAGTGGAAGTTGTGAGGTTGAACAGATTTATTAAAACGTGAACTGCAGTAGGTTTTGGAACAGTCTGTCCCTTGGCTGCTTCCCTCCACTCAGTGTGGCACATACGGAAGGTACAACAGATGGAGAGCTCGTGGAAAAGGGGATGGGGATCCAAACTCTGCCAAGCCTTTAAAAAAAAAAACCCAGATAGAAACTGCTGATATCTGAACTAGGATCATACTCCAAAAAAGTTCTTTTGCATGCGAAAAACACAACGATGTCATCACAACATGACTAATTCTCATAGCAAAAGAGGAAACGCATGTTTTATCCAGTTGAGTAGGAGGAGAATCATCATGCTCATGATTTATGACTAGTCTTAACACAGTATTTTTTCAACTGAGTGTCTCATCCAAGTTCCTCTTGCTATGACAGCTCGACACTTGTGCTGTCAATGTTTAAAGATATTTCAACTAGAAGGAGGAAGTCCATAAAGTATTTTAGGCAGCAGTAAATATCTAGACATGTGAAGTGTAAGTTCAGTTTTAGTCCATTTCAGAAAGGAAGCAAGAATGTGGTTTAGTGTACTATAGAAATGTTCTCAGATTTAGGCACATTAGACTGAGGCACACAGTCCACTGCACCATCCAGCAGCTGTGAGAGGCATTCAAAGTTTTTAGATTGGGTTCATTTGAATGCTAAATGTACACAAATTAGGTTCCAGTCAAATATGTGTCTATTTACTAGCAAACTTGGATTTTAGGTTTCAAAGAAAGCTGTGAAAATATGGGCAGTTTCATCATTAATGGAGCAATGTGACAGTGGTCTGCTGAAACCAAAAATCACAGCATGTAACAATGAGATTTAACAGCAGCCAAAAGCTGAGTCATTGTGAAGATTCTTTTCGTCATGAGCCGCTTTCGGACAGAGCCGTTCTAAGAAAGTAGTTATCAGAACTGTCCTACTCGAATTTTGTTCTGATAACTGTCCTTCCCCAGCGGAACTGTTTCAGTCTGCATTCGCACATGAGTCGGGACCAGGTCGGGACTGATGCGCCGCGCGCAGCCGTCTGCGTCAGTGACGTGTTACGTTAAGGCTCTAGCATGGTTGCTGCGTCTGCTCGCGCGAGTGGTGTTGATGACGTCACAAGTTCGTGCCCGCCATATATAGTGGCGCAAGTCGTTTCGCCAGTAGTTGCAATTTTCTCCGTCACAGAGGTGGCGCTGCTACGTGAAGGTTACCGCTACTCTACAACCACGAAAGTGGAGAAGAAAAAAATGAAGAGCAGGAATACTGTCATTAATGATAATGCTGCAGTATTCGGATAATTTAATTTTTTTAATTCAGTTAAAAGAGGTGAAGGTCTGAAGCCCCCGGCATCACCACTTTTTGAGTCTCTGCCCTCTTCTATGCCTTCACGTATCTGTCCCGTAGCTTCCCCCACACATTCTTACAGAACTCTCCCTCTTTCCCCAAAGTTCTGCCCATCTCTGTGCACCAGTTTTGGGAGTTTACGTGCTCCCTGTGCTGTTTCACTGCAGTTTCGTACAGCTGCCTGTACAAACGCACCTCCTGACTGAGCTGGTCTCACATCGGTCCATCCGGTTTTTCGTTGGTGTCGCCGCCAAGTTACAAAAATCGACTGTTGCACGACAACGCGCTGCGCCGTCTTTTCAAGGGAAGCACCAGGCCTGATACGTCATTTTGACGTCACGGTGCGACAACGCTGCGACCGACGCGTCAACCGGGTACATGCTGCCATTCCGACATACCAACATTCCGACATTGACGTTCAATTGTCGGAATGGTGACATTTTTTTAAGGAATGAAACGTCCCGTCATTCCGAATTTCATTTTTTCTTTTGTCGGAATGGCGGTATGATTTTTTCTTTTCAACATACCACCATTCCGACACGCGATTTCAGCACCACACGCGTGGACAGCTCGGCATGCAATAATAGGGCTGTACCAGCTACAAATGCCCGAGAGAGAGACATTCCAACACGCAAGTCAAGCAAGACTGATCGCACCCACTCAGAAATTTACTGATGATGAGGGCTGATGAGGGGCTCATTGTGTAGCCAATATTTCATTTGGCAGTGTAAAACGGATGCTATTTGTTTTTGTGACAATTGCCTCAATTTATTTTACCTTAAACCACTGAGAATGCTGTCAAAGTGAAGCCTCACAACAGCTGGTAGGCTAGATCTTTATCAGGACAATGGACACTTGGGTTCACCGGCAGATAAACTTCTACCGCACTGTGATTTCAGCACCACATGCGTGTATCAAAGTGTCGGAATGGTGGCACCAAACTGTCGGTATGGCGGGATGTCGCAGTGGCGTCATGTCTGAGTGACGGGATGTCGGAATGCCGGTTGCATACCGCGTCAACCATGCTAGCGCCTTTAGCCGTTTAGCGCCACATTCAACAACAAAACAAAACCTGGTAAAAGTAAGGAGAGAATAAAAAAAACACCACCAAGAAGCTAATATGGAGAGTGGGGAGGCCACCGTGTTCATGGTCTGCATGATGGTGATATTAATCATGGACGATCACATCAGGCGTCTAATATTGAGGCTGGATGAGCACACAGAGAGAGTCAGGAGACGAAGGATCGAGTGCAGGAGATACTTTTTCATTTC